>NC_091823.1:76610858-76775858 GCF_038994185.2 Dermacentor albipictus | reverse complement strand
ATCCCGCGACCTCGTGCTCAGCAGCCCAACACCATAGCCACTGAGCAGCCACGGCGGGTGGGCAGGAAACACGTGCGTCGAGAAATTTGAAATGTAACGGCAATTGTGCAACGTCTCAAACACTCACGCTTCCGACTTCTATGAGGGGCGCCGTTCCTCGTTGAAGATGGCCGCAATGCCTCGTCGTTCCACTTTCCGCTTGTGGGTGAAATGTTTGCCAACGTCCCCGCCGACCGCGTCTGCCAAGTGTTGTAGCACAGCATTGCGTTTAAGAACCAGCAAATTATCACGTGCTGCACCTCGGTTTCGCCACCTAACGAAGACTCTCTCATTCCGCTCTATCCTTATTTCGGGCCTCAGTTATGTTTGATGCTAACTGCACGGTTTAGGTCGATTTTACTTCGTCCGCATTCTGCTGCTCCAGTTGTCGAATTCTTACTTTCTCTGTATCCGACTTCAGTTTTTTGTTGCCGACGTTTTCATCCTTGGTTCTTGGTCTGCTCGTGTGTCTGGCAAAATACCTTGCGGAACACGCCAGTTTTGAGGTATTGGCCAAGAATTGAAACATACTAAGTGGTACGTACCCAATGCACCAAGTCTGCACCTACTCGGGAAGGTAGCAGCAGCGGGCAGCCAACAGCAGTAGCACGGACACTCAGTGCGGGTGGAAGGAGCGAACAAAGCTGCGGTTCTAAAGAAAAAAAAAACTGCTAGCAGTATTGTTTAATGAAGAGGGTCAGATTGTATGAGAACGCTTCAACATAATGCGCAGAAATGTCGAGAATCAAACTTTCTCGAGCAACAGAACCACAATGCAGCGCTCCCAGCAAGTTTCCTGCCTTTAAAGTGGACCATACTTTGCGAATCCTCCAAGACTCTGTTTAACGTGGGCTGGTGCTCTTTCGCTGAAGAGCTCCCACAAGAGCCGGAGCGCTAATCATGGCCCCGAAATTCAAATTCACAGCAATTATCAGAACATCATTGCAGGGAGCCTTGGGCAGGCATCCTCAGGATGACTCACCTGGGAACTCAGTTCAGGCATCTCGACCAGGCCCGGTGCGTGGTGGCGGCCACTGGAGTCCTGAACTGAGCAACCACCCGCCGGCCCCCCATAACCCTATTTATTCTCAGTAAAATTCTTTTTCTATCTCGGTCCCCCACAGAAATTAAAAGAATAAAGCGTCAGACGGTGAAATTGAACGTCTGCCTTCTAGCACAACAACTAAATGCTCTAGTTATTAACTCCTTTACGAATTGTGCCTCATAACGTGCCGGTCAAAGCTCGGCTCAAATACAGGCACCTGTAAAGAAAGAAATGTCCGCAAAATAATGACGCCGGTGCACGCTTTTCTTCAGTAGTTAGTTTTCCTACGCACTGCACACCAATGACAACGTGATTTATCTTGAGGGTCTCTGAATTAGAGAGATTAGTTTAATACTCAGCAGCGCTATCGCATCACTTATAAATATTGCAGTTTACAGGCTCTCCGCCTTAGTTCTGAAGGCTTAGGGAAGTGTTAAAGTTCGAGCTTAGCTCAGAATTTTGAGGTAACGCGAAGGCAAGTTGTAACAATCTTTGTCCGGGAAGCAACTTGACAACTTCTCTGATTGTCCCAAATTATTGTGTTTAGTAGTAATAACGTTATTATTCTTATGCCAGGTGTTTGTTCCACTACGTACGGAGCATCCTTTATTCTTATCATACCTTGTCCTCTTGCCTACTTTGCGCATTTATTTTCAGTGGATTGCAATTGTACCTAAAAGAAGTAGTACATCTATCTTCTTAGCAATACCTAAGTTCCTTTGCTCTCAGCCTTTAAAGACCTGAGGCAGTGGGACTATTTCCGCCAGTCAAGTTTTCTTTTTTCAACAAATAGTAGACGACTACTCCGGATGAGAACGCAATTACGCTGGATGGCCGCGGGACACGGCTGGAACTTTAACAATGCTTTGTGATGGCGCCGAGCAGGTAAGGAAAATAGCTTTCAGACCGCCTGCTTCTATCGAACTACACTCTGCCCATATGACTTCCTAGGTTTTGGAAAGCTCTGTTCAAGAGAACTCTCCAGCCCATCGTGCGAGGTTTCAGAAGTATAGGCAGCACTGCAACCGCAATCATGTCGCCTGCTCGCAACCAGTGGCAGGGTATAGGTGGACAAAGGCTCAGTGGCTTCGTCCAGTCCCGTCGCTCAGTGCCTTAGTCCGTTGCCAATAAGTGGCAACCACTGCTCAAGGGCAGTGGTTGCCGCAAGGCAACCGTCCCGTCTGTTTAAACTTATGTTTGGTAGTAAACGTTGACGCCACTGCTCCCGGTACTGGCACCTCCGGCGTGCTAAATATAGAAGCTCTCCCTCAGCTTACGGTGGAGTGACTGCGTATGCGTATTCGAACGCAGAGAAATGTCTATCACAAATATAAATGTCCTTTCGCTGCTTCGACGCTGGTTGTTCGACGCACTGTGACCAGGCTTGCCCGAAGCTGCGTGTCTTGTGGTAACCGGTGCAGTGCATTTTTATTGCTGTTGAAACCTTTGCATTCTGCAGCTGCACAGCGGCGTCACAGTTTACCATTCAGTCTGAGCAAATGGCTTGCGAAGCGTTATTCGATAACTGCGAACAAAACAGATGTTGCGTTCATGCTGAGCGATTACTCCCGTTTTATTTGCATTCAAGTGAGTCTAGGTAGGCACATATTTTACACATAAATACAAAGGCACATTCAGACGTCCGCTACGGTAGCGTCAGCAAAAATTCAGCGACCCCACGGTCTTGCGCTGTTGGCGAACCGGCACAACTTGAGCAGACGACGACTGACGAATACCGGAAGTACAAAACTGAATTATTATGTCGACGGCTTGAACGCCGTGCTACTCTGAAATCTTTAAATATGTAAGGTATCATGAAGGTCGTTATGGATGCAGGCACTTTTGTGGCCGTTCAAAAATTTATTATAGCACTGGATATTTTCACTTATCGAGCCAATAGTCGTGTGAGGGCGCCTTAAATTGCGGCGTCATGTGCAGTTCTTGTGGTGGAGGTTTGACGAAGCCAAAGGACATCAAAGCTCATCTTTACAGCGACGTTATACTTTCTCCGCTGCATGGAAGTTAGCAATATTTGTTGGCTCAGGTGTTCGCAGAAGCATCTAGTATGATTTACTTTCTGTGTTCAAAAAGTGTTGCCGAGCGTCTTTAAGCTATCTATTCAACGATCAAAGCTCTTAACGGGATGATCACAAACCATCGCCGCTATTTATACCACTGACCCTACTATATATAAATACAGCCACCAGCGAAGCAGCATACTTTACGCGGTACCGCATTTAACATTTTACGCACTTTCTGCGATCAACAAAGTGAATCACTGTGTGCGTAATCAGAAAATCCGAATGAGGGAAGTGAGGATTTGCTTCCAGAGTAACGATTTTCATGCAACAAGCTTCGTAAATTTGGCGTAAGAACTGCTGTACGCATTGTAAATTCGTTCATTGGATGCTAGAATACATTAGCAAACGTTTTATATATATATATATATATATATATATATATATATATATATATATATATAGAATGATCAACATGCTACCACCCCGCTGGCCATATGTCCACTAGCCATAGGCCGCATTTCCTTATGCTAATTAATTCAAATTATTTTGCACTATCCTTGAAACCTCTTCCCACAAGACTCCAGTGATTTTCACAAGTCCAAGCTCAACAGCGCACGCTCCTGCAGATTAGCCAAGACGACTGTGATGTAGGTTCGAAACCAGGGTCCAAGAGTGTTTTTGCTGCACTCGATTCACTTTTACTCTTCTTCCGGAAGCGAGCAAGTATTCTAGTTCGCTTATCTCCAGAACTGAATAACTACGATCGGGTTGTAATTAGCTGCACTACAGTGGAAGGCACAATTCAAATACAACAAACGCAGTGATAAAGAAGAGCGTTTTGTCCGTTCTCCCAGAGCCTTCTGTCTACGAGTTCTCTGTGCCTTGCATGTCAGTCGCATTGCAAGTACCGTAACATAAACATGGCTGTCGGCAACGTAAGCAAAGCTTCATCTGGGATTGCTCTGTCCCAACGAGCACCATACTCGGCCTCCCATCTGTTGGAAGTCAGTATAGTTCCACATGAGGAGGATTACTGCGTCGAGCATGTTACCAACTCCGGAAGAAAATTGCGGATCAGTGAAATGGCTGGTCGGCTTGTTCTGTTCCTCGGTCTGGAAACCTAATTGATGGCTGGAGGAGCAGCTCCTGTCTTTCTTCAAGCCGATTTATTCTTATTTCTCGCTAACATTTTGTTCATGTGTTTCGCTTACGTGGGAATTTATTGCGCATCTATGAAAAAAGAAAGAATGCGCCCACTCACCGAAAGCAGTCGGGTCTTCATTTTTTTTTTTTTGCTGAAATGGCCCAGCGGTGCCCTTTACGTCGGCGTCCGCACTTTTTTCGTTCTGTGTGATGAGATGTAATGCGCTTGTCTACCAGGCAGTAATTGGCGTTGGCACCTAGGGGGCTGTTGGAAAAGAGCGTTGGACTGCAACGGTTATGGCGGTTTTCATATTTATTTGCTTACCTAACCCTTTCAGCCTAGGGGTGAAGGTTCTTCGGTACTTGTTTTTACATCGATGCAGGAGGCTGTAATAAAATTTCAGCAAAACAAGCCTAACGTGCAGAAATGTATGCTCCGTCATGACAGCAGCCGTCATTGCGGGTTTCGTTGTCCTATTACGCAGCTTTTTTCCTGCTGCCGACAGCACATCTTCTTAACAATGCGCTGCAAATTAAACCAGCAGTACTTAGCTGTGGCTGGTGCTTGGTGAAATCAGTAGGACTTTCTGAAACAAATCATACAATCTAGATATTCTCAATATGAATTTTGTGTCCCTGCCTTTCCTCTTCATTCTCTCTCTCTCTTGTCTTCCAAAGTGAACACCAAAAGACCATGTATTAGGCCTGAGTAACCCCGTAGAAAAATACGCATTGTTCATAGTTATTATGCTCTGTTAGCTCACAGACTGACAGTAGCATGTTTTCTCAGCTTCCTATACACGCACACGTTACCGAATGTTCAAAGCAGCCAGTACTCCTGAAAACTGTATTTCACGCTGTGCATATCTGAATATTTTTTTTCGTAATAATGATATAATATATCCTTGCACACACAAACAGAACGGAGTTAATTGCTCCATTACGAAGGGGCGATAGCGATTTTTCTTTAGTGCAATGTTTCGATGAGCTATTTCTTTGTACGAAAGGCTCATTCAAGGTCCAAAGATTTCATTAGACCTAAGTATAGCTCCTAGACGGCGATAGTGAAGAGAGCGCAGAGAGAAAAGCGGAGAAGGAGGGTAAAGTGGCAGCATGCGGAGCAAAGCGGTGGAGGAGAGTATGGCGAAATGGGAAGGAGGAAATCGGAGTGCCACACGGGACGTTTCCCACGCCGATGACGTCATCACTGAGGAATGCGGTGAGCGCATCCACCGATACCATATAGAAACGACGCGCTGCCGTGAACTTCGGACTCACTGCACTTGCGCTACTTCACCTACACCGCCGTCGCTAAAGAATTCGCTTCGCGCGAGCCAAGTTTTCCCATGCTTACGTTTTCTTTCTGAACAACGCGCGACGCAACCGGCGTAAAGGCTTCGTATGGCGCTGCTGCTAAACGAGCTGCCCTGGAATCAAGCGTCTTTCCTTTCTTTAGAGCACTATCATAGTCATCATCCTCATCATCATTGTCATCATCATCTGGCAGAGGCACGGTGCCGCCGCTGGGGGAGGGGGGGGGAAGCCTGCCATTTAGACTCAAATTCTTTGCCTCAGCATATCGCGAATTCAAAACACTTAAACAGCTCGGTTCAAATTTCACGTTAGAATATATCGCCATTGTCGGTGCACTTCTTTGGCAATATTTATGTTTGGGCCTTAAAAATGGCTGCTTTAAGCTCAACTATAAGGCTTGCACTCGATCCTCGGAAGACATTCGCTTTCATATCGAGCAGACCATATGTTTTGGTCTATAGATTACATATATAGGCAAAATCATTTCTTAAACATTAAGTTGTGACGCTATAAGCAAGAGCTATTTCTGGGTATGATAAAACAAAAGCGTTTAGACGCGTCCTTGTGCTGTTGTGAAACGCGATTTTCGCGGTATAATGTCAACATTACAATGTCAACATTACATTACATTACAACATTACGTATACTGGAACATCAAAAGCACGCTGCAACAAGGGGCGACAAAACGAAGTCGACTTCACAAGTGCTGTATTTATTAGTTTTGCATTCGCCTGTTTCGAGCACAAAGAAACGCAGATTCAATAAGGATTACATTGTAGACGGGTTAGAGTGTTCGCAATTTCTATTGAGGATTACAGTAACCTTTAATATTAGCTTGTTATATGTGAACTACTGCACTCGGAAATGAATGGAAATTCAGTCTTGTCCCTATGAACAGTGTTCTATAGAAATGAGTTGCGACGAAGTAGCACCGCCAAAGTACACCCAATACTGTAAGCCAATGGAAATTGCCAATACGATGCATGCAATCCTGAAAGAAAACCTCGTTCTTTAAGAGAAAGCTTTAGCTCGGCCCCAACTACGACGCGGCCTACTCGAATACAAGTAAAACCCAGAAACGCGTTTTTGAGATAGCCCCTGGACCGATATTAATGAAATTTGTTGCATTTTAAATACAATGTTTAAATTCTACTTACTGTTGAAATCGAAATTTGGATTTAGAGCCCAAATTTTGTGAAAATAATTTTTAATAATTCGAAAGCTCGAAAAAAATATAACCACGAAGTTTACAAATTTATAGCTCTGCATCAAGAACAGGTATCGCAGTTCTCTAAATGGCATCTATTATATCATTCAAAGCGGACAAATTCTATATGTCAATTTATGGCTTATGTGAGTTCCTTACGTTGTGTACAAGGGTTCTGTAAACGTTGTATTTCCATATTACGAATTTTTTTTCATATTCATGTGTAACATATCCATAATGTCCGCTTTAGGTGTACTATTACATGCAATTCACTAAATTGTGATTCCATTTTTCGTTGATTAGTTACAAAGTATTAAACGTGATAGTTTCGTTTTCTGAAAATATTCGATTTTCGCCAAGTTTTAATAAAAAATTAAGGACCTCAATCAAAAACACGGAACAAACAGTTACTAGACCTTAAGGTTTTTTTTTTTTAAATGCAATGAACCTCATCAAATTTGGTGCAGTGGCAGACGAGAAAAACGAATTCTCTTTTTACATGGATTTAGATAGGAGCACCCGAGCTAAAGCTTCCTCTTACCTCCAATGACTATAGCCGTTGTGTCTTGTTCCATTCTCTTCCGAGGGTACATCGCAATAAGCGGTACCTTAGCTATTTATATACCCCATTATGTAAATTAAATGTTGTCGAAAATGTCGTGGAACGGTCATCGCAAGTGTCTTGTGGGCATAACGCTCTTCACCTCTATACATCGGCTTAGCTATTAGCCTCCAAATTTGGGTCTCCATATGTGCGCTAAGAAAATTGGGTGCGATGATGAAGATCTGTAGAGAACCAGCATCTCGAACACAGACGAGAACCTTGTAGTAAAAGCTCCCTGATATTGGTGCCATACGAGGAAAATGTTTAACTTCAGCGTCATACTAATGGCAGATGGAGGAAGCAAAGCTGAAAAGAAAGTCATGCCGTTGAGAAACGCCACATAGGCCTCTGCAAGCTATCCACGTGCCTACGACTCCCAGTCGCACCAAGCTGTGAAGAAACACCTAGGGCGCTCTGTTCACGTCCTTGGCTAATTGCTAACGACCTGGCCGAGGAGAAGGGTGCAAGAGAGAGCCTTCTTTTACTCTCAAACTAGCAGAAAAGTGCCATTTTGCTAATACCTAATGGCTGCTGCGGGCAACCAAGAAAAACAATATGCTGAAAGAAAAAAAAGAAGAAAGCAAATTCACGATCAGGAGCAGCACTAATTTGCACCTCTAAGTGCCCGAGAGAGCGAAATGTTTGCTTCTGCTCCCGCCCCCTGAACGTCGCCATCATTGCGTTCCGGGAATACATCGCAGCTCGTCAGAGGGCGAAGCAAAGATGGAACCCAATTACGCTACTGGTTTTATTTATCCGCACTTTTGTTTTTCGCATATGCGTACGACGGTGCGTTATGTCTCCGCTTAAACCCACCCTGCGCCTTCTAATTTCTTCGGCTATCACTTTCTCCCTAATTCCTTAGCTTACTCCAAATCGTCTGCTTCTGCGTCGTGCATTAGCGCCTCCGCACCAAGCTGACCTGACCCGGCCTCGCAAAGGCTAATCACCGAGATATCAGGGGCACCTTGTGGGCGTTTCTTTCTCCTGTTTCATTCTCGGTGCCAGCATTCTTGTAGGTTTATTTTTCTCTCGCCTCCGGCTTCCTTAAACTGACCTTCGAATGTTAAATATGAAGGCGAGAAATCTCTTTCGCCTGATCGTTTCAAGCTCGCCGTAGCACCGCGGGGTTTCAACGCGATGATGAGCTTTTATTGCGTAATGAGCGACTGATTTCCTTTTACGATCGCCGTGAAGACAAAGTCCCGTCTTCTTAGTTACCGCCATTTGCTCATTAAGGTGTGCCGCTTTCCGCTTCTGGATGTCAATTAGCGCCTAGGCGATGTATTTTCACTTGCGCTGTACAGGTGCAGGCTGTACAGGTTTCTTTGAAAGCTTTCTAGTTACTTGAAGCTGTACTTAGGTGTTTGAGAAAACCATTCCCTGACATGTGAGGTATCCCTCCCATGGAGTTATTCCGGCTTGTTATTCATAATTAGTGCCAGCAATTACAGGCAATAAGGCGTCTGGCTTCGCACTGCAAGGAAATGTTCGTGGGCTCAGCGGCTGGCTAGCACTGCTATCCTTGAGCACTAGAGCATGTGCTGGAGACGAAGACAACAATTAGGACATGAACTTGCAAAATTAGGTCTTCTGAACTTGCAAAAGGAGAGCAGTTTGTTAAAACTCCATGGGTATTAGCAGAGTCAGCGACTGCATTTCGGCACAATCCGGCCTTCTTGGCATTTATGCTCGCTTTAATGGCTTAGCATTATGAGTATCCAAAAGGGAAAACGTGTGTGCGAAATGTTGAAAGTCGGTCACGTGGTAGAGGTGTCTGTGTTTGTGTGTGTATTTGTCGAGTAAGCTCCTTAACAGGCTCCTGTGTATAACCACATTGCGATGCGGTGAACGTGGATTAAATCATCGATCCCGGGCATCAAAGAGGCGCGACGTAATAATGCCGCATTTTTCTCGCATTTACCCCTTCATTACCACATATATTTTTTTCATATCTCAGCAAAATTTTCGTTTCGTGACTTTGCATTGCTTTTCTTTATACTCGTAATTTTAAATTTTGTCTTTCAATATATACTTATCTCGCTTACAAAATGAACCAAGTGTATAGTTCCCGCTCTAGCTTAATGCCCACGTATTATTTGTCTCTATGCGAGGGCAGTTCCCGCTGGATAATATTTGAGCAATAGAAGCAAATCTGCAGTTCTAAGTACAATACCAAAGGAAGTCGCCCAGCCAGGCGAGCGGCAGTTCATGCTTTCACGAAAAACTAAGCAAGACTTAATTACACCCTGATAATTTTCTATATTTTGTTTATTTCTATATTTGAATATTTTCTGTTCATTCTCACATTTCGTTTAGCTTGGTATTTCAACAGACCGATAGCACGCCTTCAAATAAATAAAGGAAAAATATCTTGAAATTACTGAAATTAATTTGGGCATGTTCTCTCAGCATCAAATGAAACCTGAACACCGGAGCGCATGGCCCAAGCTCATGTGAAGGTATAGTGCGCACTGTCCAGTCATTGCCACTGCCAGGCGCGCACATCTGGTTTGGCCGCACTGCGCGTTCCCCCTACACTCTTAAGCAAAATTACACCCTCTGGCACAAGGGTGGTATAGAACCACGCTTTCTCTCTCTCACTCTCCATTCCCCTCCCCAGGTGTAGTGTAGCAAACTGGACTCAGTCTGGTTAACCTCCCTGCCTTTCCCTCTTCCCTCCTCACTTTCTCTCGACCCCTTTGGGTCGTATCTTACCACACAACAATAATCTTCATCTGTCTTGTCCAAATTTCCTTTGTTTAACACTCTAAAAAAAGTACACACCCTTTGAGGCTTATCTTGTCCGCAAACAATAATCGTCATTTGCCGTGCTTGCGTTTTCTCCCTTGAAAACTCGGCGCTCGCTACTTTGCTGTCGAGAATGCTGTGTCAAGCTGATAACGCGCAAGCGTTTCGTGACTAGGAAGTACGAGGCTCGCAGAGTTAAAGAAAGGAAATTAGGGCAAGACAGATGACGATTATTGTTTAGGGACAAAACACAACCTAAAGGGCGTAAACGTTTCTTGAGAGTGAACGCTGCGAGCCCGGTACTTCCAAGTCACGAACGGCATGCGCGTTATGAACATGACAGAGCATTGTCGACAGGAAAGTAGCGAGCGCAGCGTTTTCAAGAAAGTAAACACAAGCAACACAGATGACGATTATCGTTGTGTGGCAAATATACAACCCAAAGGGTGCGCCTTTGTCTAAGAGTGTGTATGGGCAACCGGTGCTGAAGCTTCGCGTGTCATCAGCAGTGCCATAACACTCATTCTAGCTAGCCGGGAATTCAGTTTTCACTAGCACATGCGTGATTTTGTGCAAGCAGGTTCGCCGATCGTCTCGGGAGGCACATTTCACGGCTCCTCACAGGGAACCGACGTGCAAGGACCTATCAGCACATGCACCCAACACGAAGAGAATGGCCACGGCCAGAACTTGGCTTTGTGCATCGGGCTAAGCAAACGTTGATACAGGCGCGCGTCTGTTATCGTTAAATATGCCGCGCCATCTTCGTAGCCTCTTTACCGGATGGTGTCAGCATATTTTATCTGCACGCCAAAGCTGTCGCAGCGCCTCCTGGTCAACGCTGGTTCCCTATAGGGAGATATTTTCGCTTCTCTTCCATCAAATGGCCAAACGCGCTCGACACGTCCACGCCCACGCCATATATATATATATATATATATATATATATATATATATATATATATATATATATATATATATATATATATATATATATATATATATATATATATATATATATATATACACACAGCAAAAAAGGGAAAGCGAGCCATAGGCTGGCAACTGCCACCGGAAGGGGCACAACGCCTGCCTACTCTTCGGAAGGGAGGTGACGGCAACACAGAAATGGAAAATAGGAAGGAGGGGAGGAAAGAGGGAAGAAAGAGCAACAGGACAAATCTACAAGCATAAAGAAGAGCACACAATACACATCACACACGGTAGGGCTGGTACTGAAGCTCACGCAACTACCCAATGGCAAATACAAGAAATAGTATCGGCGCTACAAACGTGTACTTAAGTTAGTTAACTGTAGAAAAGTAAGAAGGGCTCAATGAGCCTGATCACGTCGAGAAGCACAACCACTGGGGTACAAACATTCGTCGAGTGTCGTACACTGCAGGTCAAGGAGATGATAGCCCCTCATTAGCGACATGCGCTGCGCACTGAAAGCGGAACGCTCAAATATTAGTGTGCTGGAGTGTCTCGGCCCGTTGTCGTAACGAGCTTAGGTTACCGCTAGTTTTTGTGTTACTATCATCTGTCACTTCCACGAGCCTCTCGACGGAGCAAAAAGAGTGCCTTCGCTCGAAAATCGAGGCACGTCTCGTCCCATTCCATCGAAAGGTCACGAAAAGCAAGGCAGTGTGCCTACAGAACAATGGTGGTCTGTGGACGCCAACTTCAAGTCTCGAGTGTCACTCTATATAGACACGGGCACAGAACAACAATGTCAATGTGATTTTTTTATTTGTTCAGTTGCCATTTACCACATCCGTTTGTCTGAAGAACGAGGTCAAGAGGCGGAACGCCCTCACGCTATCATTACTCTAGAACTAGCGCTGTCAAAGACTAGATGCTCTTTGCGATCTATGTTAAACAAGTACCCTCTTTAAACAACAACCTCCAACAAATATTTATCAATGAAGAAAGATGAATGAGCAACGCATTGCCTCAGGGAGGAAACCGTTTCGATTCGCTTGGGCTAGATTAGGAGCGACATGCGAGGTAAGAGTTCAGAAGGAGAGGGGTAGAGGGAATGAAAGTGACGGTGCCTAACTATCTGGTCCCGCTTTACAAACTTTTCATCTGTATCAATGCCGCGACAGGTGTACCGTCGTACTAAGTGGATATTGCTGTCACGAGTGCTTATGACGTTTGCTTCGACAACAATTTGTCTGATGTTTCGCTCTTGCAATAGGCATGCTTTTTTAGCTTTTTATTAATTAACGTTTCTCTCTCAATTCATTGTTCTCTAAACTCAGGTTCACGCTTAAGGGGCACTAGAGGGAAAGATAAAGCTGATCTCGGTCTTTGTCTAACGCCTACATCATGTCACTGCGCGTGTATCTGCTTAAGCCATAGAGCTCTCGCTGCACATGACAGCATCGTCTATTCAGCCTGAAGCCCCGTCATGGGTGAAGGAACGCTTATATCAAGCTACACATCAATACCTTATTTTAATAACAATGCAAAGTTGAGCATTGCTGCAGGAGTAATTGCAATAGTATACACGTACATAGTGATTTGATCGAACACGACCTTGAACGAACTACCCACCGTGGTAGCTCAGTGGCTATAGTACTGTACTGGAGAGATCACTGGCTTGACTCCCCGGCAGTCACGTGCCCATTTTGACGGGAACAAAGCGCAAAAGTGTGTAGATTTAGGTGCGCTTAAAGAACACCAACTGGTCAAATTCAATCCGGATTCTTACACTACGGCGCCTCTCATAACCCACTGTGTAGTTTAGGGGCTTTAAATTCAGTGATTAGAAGGCACCTCTTAGGTGCCCGTTACTGCGTTGAACGTCAGCGTCCTTCGGCGTCTTCGGCGTAACCAAGCGAACGAGCGCAGCGAAGGAGGAAAGAGCGAACGCGTAGCGCAGCGGGGGATGAAAGACCGCGACAGCGAAGAGGGCGCGAAGGTGAAAGCGGAAGAGGAGGGTGCGGCGGGTGCATGAGATGGAAATAGGAGGAGAGTATTACGAAAGGGGGAGGAAGAAAGTGCAGTGCCGCACGAGGCGCGCTCCACGGTGGCGACCAGGCTGCAGCACCGCGTCCACCGTTATCATACATGAAAACAAAGCGCTGGCACGGCCTCCTGACCCACTGCGCAAGCGCTACTCCTCCGGCGCTGCCGCCGCTAGAGAAGGCACTCCAAGCGAGCCACGCGTTCCCGTATTCACGCTTTCTTTATGAACAATGAGCGACAAAAACTGGTGCAAGTGCTTCGTCTGCCGCAGCTCCTAAACAAGCTGCCCGAGCAGAGGCTCAGCGCCACTGCTGAGAAGACTCTGTCGTTCAGAATCATATTCTTTGCCGCAGTATACTGCGAGTTCAAAACACCTAAACAGCTGCACTAAAAAATTCGCATTAGGGAGTATCTCAATCGTCGTGAATGTTTTATGGCACTTACGATAATTGCAAACAAAGGAAAAAAAACAAAGCTAGGAGACGTAGGAAAGTTAGGAATGTTAACTAGACTTTCTTCTGCTTGCTACCCTACACTGGGGGAAGGGGACGGGAGAGTGAAAGAGAGGGAGGACAGGTAAGTCTTCATCTCACTTTAAGACGTGCTAAGTCAGGTGCAGCGTATCTGCAGTCGGGAAATCAAGTCTGTTGCCTTCAGCTCCTATAGAGGAGCTCGAGAGATAAACAGGAAATGGGCATTCGGCGTACACGGTGGGAAAGCTGCCGTGCTAGACATGAAGTACAGGTGACATGAGGATTTATTATGAGCCTATGAGAGACGTGGGCTCTAGATTTTCGATACTTTTTGTCTAGACAAGAGTGTTACATACGTCTACAATTGAAGTTTACAGCAGTTTTGTAGATATACCGTGTTCCATCTTTAAACTCACCATCTTGCGCACAAATAATTGATACATTGTTATTTATATTTAAAAAAAATATTTGGTGAAGTAGTGCTACCACGATCATTTCGTATTTTTTCTTGCACATACACTTGGAGATGATAGAACTGACAACGGGTGCCTACGCTCTGTAAATAAATTTTTGTGCCATCCCATGGGAATGTATGTCGGCAGAAAGAAAGGAAAGGCTACATTCCCGTCGCCGTCGCAAAAGTAAGTGTTCCCAGGACATCATGACGTCAATTTCGCGTTAATGAAACTGCTTTACACTGATGCGATTGAAAGATGTACATTTATTTCATTATGTAAAGATGTATATACTTCATCTGTGCTTCGTTTCCATCTCTAAATGGTACACAATACCTACATTGTATAAAACTTTTTGTGAATGCGCTATGTCATTCTACCTGGCAGTGAAGCGGTAATATCCACTCCAAAATGTCAGTTCTCACTTTATGCCGCTAAATTGGGCAGGGGTGCTTAAGAAATTCTATTACTATACCGCGCACATTTGTATCAGGTGACAAACCACTAAATACAATTTACACCAATGTCATGTATGCTGATGATATCACTATATGGTGCACAGAAGGCAGTGATGGTCAGGTTGAGGGAGCCTTACAGGAGGTCATAGTCACTATCGAAACCTATCTCGAGCCCACCGGTCTCAGATGCTCCTCTTGAAGTCGGAATTCTTACGGTATAGTCCCAAGAAACGTGGTCCAAGGCCCAAGCGGTGGACATGCATCGAAGATAGAGACATCAGCCTATGAAATTAGGAGTTTTATGAAATCTCATCTGGTTGGGAAGTAACGGCATAATAAGAATAAAATACAGAACGCCGACTAAAATGGGGTTGTCGCCAAATTTTCAACGTTTCGGCTTCCACACGGAAGCCTTGTTCACTGAGCTGAGAGACAAAAACCTTCAGCTTAAATGCCTGAAGATGCCTGAAGCGATTATTGACGCGCAGATTTAAGCTGGAGGTTTCTTGCCCCTCAGCTCAGTGAACAAGGCTTCCGTGTGGAAGCCGAAATGTTTAAACTTTTTGTACAACCTCATTTTGGTCGGTCTTCTGTATTTTATTCCTTTTGTGACATTCACCTATATGCCAGAAATGGTTGCCGCATACGCAGAATCGATTCATTCAAGGTCTTGGGCATGATCGTTGAATCAGGGTGTACAAATTGCAAGGCTATAGGCACGCTAATTGCAAAAACTGAAAGTGCCGTTTGTTTAGTTCGGAGGGTATCAAATCGGCATCATGGACTCAAGGAGGATAACCTCATTCGACTAATGCGTGCTTTAGTTCTTTGCCACTTTATATACGTGGCAGCCATGCATCGGTGGAAATGGGCAGAGAGGGAAAAATTGAATGCACAGCTTAGGAAGATTACTAAGCGGGTTCTCGGGTTACCCGTATACACTTGTACAGAGTGCTTAACGCAGCTTGGCCTTCACAATACTCTGGAAGAGATAGCAGAGGCCCAGGAGCGCGCACAGCTAGCCTCGCTACAACTAAGGCAGGGAGATTAATCTTGCAGGAGCTCGGATATCACCCCGATAGAATGTCGGAGGAGTTCTACGACGTTCTTCCGTCGATTCACGAGAACATTACGGTCGCACCCATATCTAGGAACATGCACCCCGATCATAATCGCGGTAGAAAGAGGTCAAAGGCGGCCAACCTCCTTAGGCAAATGCACAGTGATCAGAGACAGGTCAGCTTTGTGGATGCTGACTCTTGTAAGGGATGTCGGGCGTTGACCATCATCACTGTTGATGGTCGGCAAGGAATCACCAATGCTCCCTCGGTTCGGGCCAGAGACTCGTAATTTGCTGAATAAATGGCTGTTGCACTAACCCTGCTGGATAGCTCACGGAATGTTATCTATAGCTATTCAAGGTCTGCAATTAGAGAATTAAAAGAAAGCACCATTTCCAAACAGGCCCATAGACATTTATTTATTTGTTACCCGCCCATCAGGGCCAGATAGAAGGTGCTCCTCCGAACCTCAATGAGTCGGTTCACAGGGCTGTGCGGAAACTTGCCCACCTCGCTACCCACGACCTATTGGAAGTAGACTCCCCAGAGGACAGGGACAGGCCCTCCACCTACAACGAGCTTACAAAACACTACTATCTAAGCCGTAGAACCTACTTCGTTCCTCATGCGCGGCTCAATAGAGCTCAAGCACTAACGTTCCGTCTACTACAGACGAATGCGCATCCACAGTCCATCGCTTTTACATACAATCTATCTGGATACTTACATGGATGGTACTTGCCGCGATTATGGAGAAATAGCCACGTTATAACACATGCTCTGGCGGTGTGCCCGGTGACGCTCTATTATCGATAACAGCTCGGCCATATGTGAGGTGGTTCTGCGCAGCTCTCTTTTGGCTGACCAACTCTGGGCTGTCCAGCGGGCCCACGATGAGGCCGACAGCCTTGGCCTTCCGGTGCTCACGTGGAATCGACCCGCCTCATGATGTTTCACGATGTGCGGGACCTCGATAAGGTTTTACCATAGGATACCATACGAATTTTAATGTGATGCAACAGGTTGACGACAAGCTGTTGTCAAGAGCTAAAAGACGAAGCAATGACTACGACTGCAACATTTTTGAAAAATGTACATTCAGCGCATTATAGTATAGTAATAATGTGTAGAGTTTAAACACATCATAACAAAGAATCTTTGGAAAAACCTGAAAACCACGCAACTAGCAATAGAAGGGAAAATATATTTTGTTGGAGTACGAGGGTAAGGGAGTGGAGAAGAGAGAGTGAGAATAGTAGCTGATATGAGTGAGTGATATATATATATATATATATATATATATATATATATATATATATATATGAGTGAGGAGTAGCTGATATTCTAGTTGAGATTAAGAGAACATTATAGAGTTGGGAAGTTCATGTCATGCGCAGAGCTGATAACGCAGTCGAGTGCACGGCAGACGAACGGGAGGGGCGATTAGATTAGAACATTTGCAGGCATAATACGGATTCGGCTGACTCAAGATTGCAGTAGTTGAAGATTGCTGGGAGAGGCCCTAATACTGTATTGAAGACGAAACACATTGATGATGACAACGACGATTACGTAAGCTCAACCAGGTGGGGCTGAAATGAGGAGGTGAATGCCAATTTGGGAGTGTGGGCGACACACCGTCCACATGCATGAGACACGAACACGCGAATCGTGGCTCGCTGCATACAACGGTTATATTTAATCTGGCATATTTGAGTGCATTGAGCGGACCCTATTAAGAGGTAGAGCTACCGGACAATGCAAGGAAGTTTGTCTCTAGTGACTAGGTTCAGCAATATATGCGTTTTAGTAGACAATGTGACTTCCTCGTCAGCGTGTTGCTAAGCGAGCGAGGACTGTTCCATGAGAAGGTGTTGTACAGGTCTTTTTCATTTTTCTTTGCGTTTCAGCTCTATTTTTCTGGCCTAGGCCTAGTAGAGACGTTATAAAAGATGAGCTTTCGAATTTCCACTTCGCTGTCTAGTATGACACAAAAGCCGTCGTAATTTCGACCCGCCATGAGAACATAGCATAGAGAATTCATTTTTAATGAGATATATTTGTCTTGCTGGCCCAATAATAGGCACTGTAGTTACGAAAGGCTCCACGTAAGAACCAGACGTTAAGCGAAAGAAGCGACGCAAGTGGCAGAAAACAAGAAAAGCATCAAGAGCAATCTTTTTCGTTTCATCGCGTGCTCTCCTTTTTCCTCCGTGCGTCGGCAACGCCGAACTGGCAATAACAGGATTTGTGTGCTGCCAGGGACAGATGATGGAAAGCACGTGGCAACGTGGCAGGAACGGCTCAAGAGAGCGCAGGCCGTGTCCCTAGTTCTTGTGTTTTCTGCTTTCTGTGCCCTCTAAAATTCCATTTCCATTTCCAATTCCGTTTTGTTTGGTATAGTGACCGAGAAGGTTTAGTTTCAGTCCAACAACACGAAGAAAAAGACGCCTTACAAAAGAGGGTCACTCGAAGTCGACAGAAGTAACCCTGTTGAACGTGAACGCGCGAAGTCTTTCAAATAAAGTAGGCCCATTCGAAGCACTTGCTTTAGAAATTAAACCTGACATTATTGCTGTCACAGAAACATGGCTTCAGTCGGATATCTTAGAACATGAAGTTTCGCCACCGGGATATGTGAATGTACGCAGAGATAGGGGCACTAGAGGTGGGGACCTCGCACTTTTCTTCAAGAAAGAACTAGATTACGATACACTGTTTTACCAGATAACCCAGAATGATTGAGGAAATTGAGGCGGTGTGGTGCAAATTACAGCTTCCGAAAGGCTGCATATTTGTAGGAGCTATCTACAGACCGCGTAACGCTGAGACAAGCTGTCTGGAACTTCCAGATTATATGCATGATCACATGATGGATGGCAAGATTATCATGGCTGGTGATCTTAACCTGCTTGAAATTGAATGGTCGTCAAAAAAAGTGCCAGGTGCTGCGTAAGACGTCATATTGGTTATGTTGTTCAAGTTTAACCACAAGCACCTGGTACGCCTCCCCACACGTATCCAACGCAAATCTCATTCTATTGTAGACGTTGTTCTTCTTAGTGACCATTTCCTGAACCACCAGACATGCATCATAAATTAGTCCTATGCACACTGCCTCTACCTGGTCTTGTACCACACCACGGTCCTAGAAAACGTGCAATATATATATATATATATATATATATATATATATATATATATATATATATATATATATATATATATATATACACACAAAGAGAGAGAGCTGAATAAACGCAGGAAGCTTAACCAGGTAGCACCCAGTTCGCTAACTTACACTGAGGGAAGGGAAAGGGGCAGTGAATGAAGCATGAAAAGGAGAAAGCAACACAATAGAAGTGATGCGCGCCAACACAGAACAGCGTTCACCTAGCAGTGCAAGCGATTTCTAGGTCTTTACTTGTTTTCAAATAGTGCAGCAGTGATCTGGTGGCTTTTTGTCGTGATGATAACCAATCTCATGGCTCAGTGAACACCAGGTAGCCAAGTCGGCTTAAACCAACACGTAAAAGTGCGCGTCATTAAAATAAGTGCAGTGCATGAGGATGCGTACTGAGGCTTCGTCTCAATCAGAACAGTTGCGTGAGGCATTGGTGTTGTGTCGTTGCGAAAAAAGTTAGCGTTTGTAAGAGCGACGCCCAGCCTCTAGCGACACAGTAAAGTTGCGTCGCATGGAGACAAAACAAGCGGTACAGAGAAGTCGCAAGAAAGGCCAAAGGCATGCAGTCACTTTGCGGCACATGCCATCTCTTCCATACCACTTGAATACAACGCAACAGTAGTGAAATTATTTAAACAAGGTATTTATTACATTACAGAAACCTTTAATTTTCATTCATATTGTCACGGGTATAAAACTATTTACACGATGCATTTACACGATGCGTATATAAACAGCAGCCCAGAATCCTGAGAGGCTGTTGCCACTTCGTCGTCTTTATCGTCTACCACCTTCTCCTTTTTTCCACCGTAACCGAGTAACGGCAGTCGTAACAATTTTCTTTAAATGGCGTTGTAGGGGGCTGGTCTCCGGCATCCGGGGCTAGTCTATATGTGCTCCGGCATCTATGAGTGCTGCGACGGGTGTGCTATCAACTTGGACGTCAAGAAGGTTTTTTCTCGTAAAGAGCGTCAAAGGAGGATTTTCAGCGAATGCGACATTGCAGCGCCCCCTCGAAGTGCCACATCGCCTAGTTTTCCTGCTGGGATGGTCTTGGTTAGGTCGGCGACGGCGAGCGTTGAAGCAGGGGTGGACGTGGCTGGCGACGATAAGATGAGGGCGAGCGAGCATAGCGGCGAGTCGAGGTAGTGGCGTCGGAAACTTCGTTGAAGCGACGGGGTGAGGAACTTCGGGACGAAGGTGAATTCCGGAAGGTGTCTCGAGGAGGGGATGGCCAACGGCTCCGGCAGTGATGGGAAACGTGACCAATTTGGCCACAGCAGAAACAGATAGGCCTGTCGTCAGGTGTACGCCAGTCCGATGGATTCCTGGTAGTGTAGGGCTAACGGACACTGTCAGGTGGACTGCGATAAGACCGAGCCATAGGAGCAGAGCGGGTGTCAGGGCGACTCAAGGAGCAGGCGCTGGGAAGACCCATATTAGCGATTTCCTGGCGAACCATGGACTGGATCAACGATATTGTCTCAACAGTGTTGTTCCAAGGCGTCTGTTGAGGCGAGGCAGGCAACGCTGCTTCGAGTTCGCGGCGTACAATGCGGGTGACGTTACCGCTTGGTGGTGGCGAGCTAGATTTGTCGGTGGGGTCGGTACAGGAAGAGGTCGCTGCAGTATTTGGACGCCGTGTAAACTGATTGTATATACGGTGACTTTTCGCCTGCTCGAAACGGCGGCATTCCTTCCTGATGGCGTCTACAGTCGATAAGTTTCTACAGACCAGAAGGTTGAATGCGTCGTCCGCGATGCCCTTGATAATGTGTCCAACTTTGTCCGCCTCTGGCATGGACATGTCGATTTTATGGCATAGGGCTAGGTCGTCTTGAATGTAGGAAACATACGACTCGGTAGCAGTTTGAGCACGTGTGGCGAGTTGCTACTTGGCGGCTAGTAGTCGACCGGCCGGATTGCCAAAAATGTTGGACAGCTTTTCTTTGGACAAGTCCCGGCTGGTTAGCTCTTCTTCGTGTGTGTAAAACCACGTTCACGGTGTTCCGTCGAGATAGAACGCGACCTCGCCAGCATTATGGTCGGATCCCACCTGCTCACCTTGCTGACGCGCTGATACATCTTCAACCATTCTTCTGCTTCAACACCTTCGAGGCCGGTGAACTTACCGCGGTCTTGTGGCTTAGGTAGAGCAACGCACTGGGTATGCGTAGTCGGCATTGCAGCTGCAGACGCAGTGCCTTCCACTGGAAGCATGGTCCCAGGCTGGGTGAGACGTCCGCTGTGGAACTCCGTGGTGAAGACGCGTAGCCAGCACCTCCACAAAAATGTCAAGCATATAAAACTATTTACACGATGTATTTACACGATGCGTATATAAAGAGCAGGCCAGAATCCCGAGAGGCTGTTGCCACTTCGTCCTGTTCACCGTCGACCAGCTTGTCCTCTTTTTTCACCGTAACAATATCTTCAAAGGGGAAAAAAATCATTTCATTTAAGAATAATGTGATTTAGTCTTATTGAACGCTCGTCTAAAGGAAAGCATCAATCAAAGGAAATGATTTCGCCAAAAAAAAAAAACGGAATTTCTGCGCCAACACCCAGTTCTTCGATCATGCCAAAATAAAGTACTCACCCCCCAAAAATATGCGCATGCTCTTGGCATGACTAACTGTAAAGAACGTGCCGCGGTTACGTAATGGGTATGGCATTGTGCTGCTGAGCTCTAGGTGACGTGTTCGATCCCGGTGGAAATGGCGCATTTTGATGGTAGCGAAATGCTCACAGAGTCGTGTGCTGTGCATTGGTTGAACTTTAAAGAACACCAGCTCGCCAGACTTGTTCCCAGTCCCCGAGAGCCTCAAAATCCGATCGTCGTTTTAGCACATAAAACGTGAGAATTCAATGCTTTTAGCGCGAAAATTTCAGGCGAGTTAGTGTCATCACGTGACAAAGCCGCCGGGCTAGTGCACTCGTCATTTTTGTGAGCGTTTTCTAGCACTGCATCTTCCATTTCTTATTTCTAGCTCCTTTTAATGAAATATTGCAATTCGCTCAGACGCTGACTCGCTTGGCGTTCTAGAAAGCAGCTCTTAGGCGCCCGTTCCTGCGTTGAGCATCGGCGTGCCTCGGCGTTCCTTGGCGCTGTACATCGGCGTAACCGAGCGAACGAGCACAGCGAAGCATGAAAGAGCAAACACTGAGTGCAGCGGCAGATGAAAGACGACGAGAGCATGAGGCTGCAAGCGGAGGAGGAGGGTGCAGCGGAAACATAAGAAGGAAAGCGGAGGAACCCACCTTGAAACACTACCAGATGGCGCTCACGTCCGCGCATTCGCGGCAGCCATGTAACCAACCGTGAGGAGGAAAGAAGAAAACGTCAGGTCATCCCACCCTGCGAAGGTCGATACCAGCGAAGCTGTAAAGATCGCGGTAAGAGAACTCGTGGTAAAGATTTTATTGCATCCCTCACTCTCACTTAGTAAAAACGGCCACAGTGGCTTTGTGGTTGCTGTGATATGTACTGATCGGCAGACTCGGAATTGCAGACACTTTCATTGATCATGTCAAATCGATTCATGTTCCCCGCTGGGTGGTCTGTCGGGACGGATCGGTGTGGCATCGCAAGATAAACACGAAAACACGAAACCCGTAAACCACACCCTTCCCAGTCACGAAACATCTGCATAGAAATTAGCGACAACAACCACAATGGTTGTGCCATCGCCACTAACCCACGCCAAGTTAGTAACCATGAACCTCTCGATATCGCATTTCCACATCGAAGAGACTTTTGCGTGTCTTCGCCGCATTCTCCGATTCCGACTCCGATCGTGCCGCTTACGGTGGGCCTCTCGGGCACGATCTTCGATGGGGCTGCTGCGCGCTGCCGTCGGTCGTACTCTCGTCTAAGTTTACGCGGTTGCGCTTCATAAGTAAGCTGCTCTTCGGTAGTCCTAACTACCGCGTACGACCACATCACATTCACGCTTCGCGACATCTAGAACATTACCAATCACCATCAAATCGTTCTCGAACCACAGTCTGTCGCACACCGCACAACTGAATCCGGAATCTCTGTCCAGAAAATCCCCCTGAAAATTTCGCATACCCAACCTTGTGCTCGTCCAGTTTGGTGGCGTGTTACCTGCGCTGCTTCGCCGCATTTTCCCCTTCGTGGCCCACCACACGTCTTGTTATGAGCCCGCAGCTTACGGGCTGCCTCTCGGGCACAATATTCGTTGTTACATGTTGCCCGTTTCGCAGCGTTCCTCTTGCTACGCCAGGGGTCAGCATATGCCTTAGCGGTTTGCTTTGCCTCCTCATACAGACCGCGGGAGTTTTGAGGCACGGACATTGAATAATTTATGGGAGTGTAGGAATGTATAGCTTCGTTGTCAAGAAAAAAAAACCTAACCAGAAAGCTCGCTTTCGCGCATACCGTTCGCCGCAAGCATTTCCCGGTAAAGATTACAGTTGCATACGCTGCAGTTGCGCGGAAGCGGTGATCCATGCGATGCCTCAATATATGGCGAAATGAAAACACATATACAGCTGTGCTCAAATGTTGCATTAGGAATCATCGTAATTGTCGGTGAACTACTATGTTTTTTTTTTATTAGCGCTAACACTACAGTTGTGATGTCTACAGCCTCACTACGGGAAGTATTCCGTTGTAGATGGCAAAAAGCGGAAATCTCACAGGGAACTATCACTAATCCTGAATATTGGCTCTGTTCACGAAGAGAACTTTCCTAAATCGCAATTTGATATTTTTCGTGAATTGCAATCGCCATAATAAGTATTAAATTCAATCTTTTTTAGGTGACTCCTCCGCGCACTTTGCTGACCGTAGCTGCTGCTACTGATGCTGTATTGCCGAACAGCGCCTGCAGAGGCCGTATCAGTGTTATAATGAATCGGCCTATACCTAGCGCTATCGCTATTGTATGTGGCAGGCCGCGTTCTCTGCGGAATTACGGAATGAAACAACAAGAGAGAGAATAAACATTTTTATTAGGTGAAGCAGCTAGGGAGAGGCGTCCTCAGTCCAGAATGCCTTGAGCTCGGGCCGCGTCCTGGGCCCTCGCAATCAGCCGTTGCTGATCCTCGAGGTCGGAGCTGGCCAAGGCTCTCTCCCAAAGCTCGTTAGTGGGGTAAGGGTTCGGATGATTTAATGGTGCCGCTCTGCAACCTCCTACTATGTGCCTGAGGGACCCGGGCTCTGCGCAGAAGCGACATTGCGGAGAGAATTTTGTAGGGTCTATGAGGTGATTCCTGGTTGGGTGGGGGAATGTATTGACCTGTAGAGCCCGGAAGAATCGCTCCTGCTCTCTAGGTAGTGACTTGTGTGGGGGTGCATATGTTCTGCGGGTTAGCTCGTAGTGTTGTGTGATGTCTTGGTAAGAGACTAGAGGGTGCATGCGCTCGAGTTCAGATTCCTCGGCGTCGGCTCGGTGGGTCAGATCTCGAGCCACGTGGTTGGCGACCTCGTTGCCAGGAATGCCTTGATGAGCTGGCGCCCAGATGATCATGACTGATCTCGTTGGCGGCTTTTGATTGATGATCCGGAGTGTAGTGGCATGAATTCTGCCGCTAGCAAAGTTGCGGCACGCCTGTTGGGAGTCGGTCACTATGACTTCAACCTCTGTTTGGGAGAGAGCGAGGGCTATGGCCGCTTCCTCGGCCTGGAGGGGATTGTTTCGTGTGAGCGAAATGCTGCTCCGATGTTCTGTGTTGACGACTACGGTGGCTGTTGTGGCTGCGCGTCTGGAGTAAGAAGCCGCGTCAGTGTAGGCTGTAGAGGGTAAAGTTCCGTATCGCTTGTGTATGGCCAGGGCGCGGGCCTCCCTTCGCTCTGCGTGGTGCACTGGGTGCATGTTGCGAGGCAGAGGACGTACGGTGATTTTTCTCCGGATGGCATGGGGTAAGCTCACAGTCTGAGGCGTCGGATGGCTCATAGGGGCAGAGAGCCCCAGGCGTAAGAGAATGGACCTCCCTGCTTCCGTAATCGCCAGCCTTGTTCGCTGACTGGATAAATGTGCCTCGATCAGCTCCTCGGCCGTGTTGTGCACACCTAGTCGTAGTAGGCGTTCTGTGGACGTACTGATTGGCAGACCCATCGCCTGCTTATATGCCTTTCTGATAATTGTGTTGATTTTCTTGAGTTCCGTCTCGTTGAGTAGTGCGTACGGAATAGCGTAAGTTATTCGAGACACGACGAAGGCTTGGACAAGCCGAAGCGTGTCCGCCTCCCCCATGCCTCTTGTCTTGGTTGTTATTCGCCGGATCATGTGCGTAACTTGGGCTGTTGTAGTCTTAAGCTTTTGAATTAATATTGTATTGGTGCGATCCGACTGGAAAACCATTCCCAATATCTTTACGCTCCGAGACGGAACGATGGTGTGTCCCTCCAGCTGTATGTTGATAGTGGGCGAGTCGCATCTGTGCTTCTTTCGCGGTGAGACCAGGAGTAGCTCCGACTTTTGGGGGGCGCAGCTGAGCCCGCATGACTTAGCATAGTCGCTCACCACGTCTGCAGCTTCCTGCAAGCGGTTCTCCATTTCCCCGATGGACCCTGTGGACGACCAGATGGTAATGTCGTCAGCATATAGGCCATGCCGGATCCCTGGGATGTTATCGAGGAGCGGCGGTAGGCCTATTAGGGCGATATTGAAAAGGAGAGGGGATAACACTGCGCCCTGTGGTGTGCCGCGCCCGCCCAGTAGGAAGGGGTTTGTGGCTTTGTCCCCGACGTTTAGGATGGCTTTTCTATCTGAGAGGAAATCTCTGATATAGGAGTACGTCCTGGCCCCACAGCCCAGCGCGTTTAGCCTCTGTAAGATTGCTGTGTGCTTGACGTTATCGAACGCCCCTTTAAGATCTAAGGCGAGGATAGCCGTGGGGGAGTTGCGTGTCGCTGGTACAATCACCTCCTCTTTCAGCTGAAGTAGGATGTCTTGAGTTGAGAGGTGTGGACGGAATCCTATCATCGTTGTTGGAAGTTTCCCCGAGTCCTCCAGGAATGGTTGTAACCGATTGAGAACGATGTGCTCTAGGAGCTTTCCTACACATGAAGTGAGGGAGATCGGTCGTAGGTTCTCAATGGCTGGTGGCTTGCCGGGCTTCGGTATCAGATGAACCTCGGCTATTTTCCAGTCCTCGGGAAGGTTTCCTTTCCTCCATACTTCATTAAGATGAGCGGTAAGCTCTAGTAGCGAGGGGCTGTCAAGATTTACGAGTGCCTTATTGGTAATTTGGTCCATTCCCGGGGCTGTGTGGCGTCTCAAGCCCATTATCGCCGCTGTTACCTCATGTAGATGAATGTCCTCATCTAGGAGCTCGTTAGGGGTGCCGGTGTAGGGTGGCAGAGGCTCCGATGGCTGTGTGGGGAAGTACTGGGCTTTGAGAGCCAAAAGGAGGTCCGCCTCATTTCCAGGAAATTGGTGAATTACTCGGGCCATATTGTGGTGGGATTCCGTTTTGCTGCTGGCCGGGTTGATTAAATACCTCAATAACTTCCACGTCTTGGAAGTACTCAGTCTTCCTCTCAAGCTGTCGCAGAGGGATAGCCAATTCTCTCGGCATAGTGTGGTAGCGTATTCCGCAGCCTCTTGTGTGAGTAGTGCTATTCGCCTCTTGAGCTTGCGATTTAATCTTTGCCTTTTCCAACGCTTCAGCAGGCTACAACAAGAACTACTTAGATATCCCCGGTGTAACAAGCATTAGCCTTCAAGCGCATAATCCCCTTACTAAGCTGAACTTCGTGCTTTTTTTTTGCCATGGTTTGTCGTGTTTTTTAGGTTAGGTCGTGTTGTAAGGTGTGCCGTAACTATGTCGGATCATGCCGTGAGGTGTGGCGGTTCTGGAGGTTGGGAAATAGCAAATTCGGCTAATCCCGAACATAGCGTGACGAGTAGCGGGCTGGCACAACCACCAATTACATTCCCCGTTTTGCTGAGTTGCCGGGCCGGTCCGAGTATGGTTATGCTGCGAAACGCATTGCAGGAGATAAGTGTCGCGTAGCATTTACTTAGCGCTTCACGCAAGTTTCACTTCCCATGGATTCCAATATGTAAGTTCAGTGTGCATAGGTTTTTACATATGTTGTATTATTTTACTATGTAATTTCATGGCCTGGACACACGGAATGTTTTATTTCCCTACACACACACACACACACACGTGTATATAATATATATCCATGCAGACCTACAGATTCGCAATAAGAGGCCGTTTGCACTCCCTCGCTGGCTGTTTATTCGAGATGTAGAAACACCAAAACGCAGACAATGTGAGCAAGTGCTACTCTTAGCAGCCTTTGTGCCTCACTCCTGTTTTCCCCGTCGCAGAGCCCATCTACGTATGCATTAGCCTACGCGAGAGACTATGTGCGTTGATGCACTGGCGATCGCCGGAAACTGGCTAGTGTCTCTGCTCGCCTCAGCATCGGGTGTAGCCTTTCCTAGAGTGTATCTTGGGAAGGACCCACACTCCTCATGAAAAAGCTCGTTATCGGAAAGGCCTATTTCTGCCCAATTTTGCATTTTCTTTAAATTCAATAGCAGCTTAGCTTTACTTTCTTACTATACCTCTGTCTTCCGCTACGGCGTGCCACATAATCAAATCGTAGTTTCGTCCCGTAAAGCCCAGAAAATTATTTTGAATTTTTACTCACAGTTTTTATGGTGGTCCAGGCGCCGGCTACAGACTGCCGTAGCGTCAGCTGCACCTGTACTTCGGCGCAGATACTGTAGATGCTCGCGCCTAGAGTAACCGATGGAGAATATGGGCTTGTATTCATAAAGAAACGCTCTTAAGCTACAATTTTCCCTAAGAGAAAATTCTAGCCAATCCTGATGCTGGACATATTATCGAAGGTAGCCAACCAATAGGACAGAACACTTACGAAAGAAAAGCTCCGTGACGTCGGCCTTTGGAATCAGGCAGCGACCTAGCTGTAGCGACTGGCTTCCATGTCTGTTTGTCCTATAGCGCATGGATAGAGCAAGTGGCATGACTATGCGCAGCCTTATTGAGGCCGACTATTGTCGCAATGAGAGCCTGTTGGCATGCCGTCTTGAAATACATAGTTACCTAATGGTGTGGGCCTTACAGTACGCTCTGTTCAACATTGTTTTATTACAGCACAAATAACCTAAAAACAACCTTCAAGACAGAACATCAGTTGCAGTTCTCTCACGGAAGTGCTACCATTCGCGTGGCTAACACCACTTACATTAAGGGAGTACACACTGAACCTTCCTCGTCGATGCCGTTTGCTTTGGCGCTCCATAATTGACACGCCCGCACCACCGACATCTGACTTTGCCTCACTAATGCGCAGTCTTTCTTAGTGACTCAAAACATATTTTTAAATGCGTTTTAGCTCTGTAAAAGAGCGTATTGGCTACTACGATGGAGCGGGCATTGATCTCCACGGATCACGGAAATCGAGAATGAATCATTAATGTTTAGGGAACCAACGAGAAAGAAATATAGTGTTAATGGTGAAGAATTGCTTCCAGCGAAATTGCCAGGAGCTTGATTGTGCTTTAATCACGAACATCGATCGTCTTAAGTGGGTCTCATTCGGGCCGAGTGGCAGAAATTCCGCGTGTAGGTTTCGGTTAAGAGACTAATTCAAGAACTTCATAGAATATTTAACACTCATTTGCGCGAAGGCGGGAAAAAGCATAAAAGCTCGACACACGTTTTCGATTCTTTCTGTGTCCGTTAATTTATGAAATTTGGCAGTTGTATGTTACAATCTCTATAGTAATTTTAAAGCCTCCGCCTAGCCATTCTGTGGGGCAATCAGAATCTTGGGACCGACTTGTCCATACTCGCCGCGGCTTCTTGGCAAAACATGATTAATATATTTTAAAGGATAGTTGAGTATGCGAGTGAGCTCTTTTAAAGGCACACGTATATCGTCGACTTAGTTTAGAGTAATAGTTATAGCGCGCACAGAAAATTTACCGCGACTCCTGGGCTGCGAATCGTGCGATGATGGGGATTATGGGACGTGTGTGTGTGTGTGTGTGTGTGTGTGTGTGCGTGTGTGTGTGTACGTGTGTGTGTGTGCATGCGAACCTGTGTGTGCGTGCGTGTGTGTGTGTGTGTGCGTGTGCGTGCGTGTGTGTGCGTGTGTGTGCGTGTACGCGTGTGTGTGTGTGCGTGCCTGTGTGTGTGTGTGTGTGTGTGCGGGGTGTGTGTGTGTGTGTGTGTGCGTGCCTGTGCGTGCGTGTGTGTGTGTGCGTGTGTGTGTGAGCGTGCGTGTGCGTGCGTGTGTGTGTGTTTGTGTGTGTGTGCGTGCCTGTGCGTGCGTGTGTGTTTGTGTGTGTGCGTGCGCGTGTGTGTGTGTGTGTGCGTGTGCGTGTGTGCGTGTACGTGTGTGTGCGTGTGTGTGTGTGTGTGCCTGTGCGTGTGTGCGTGTGTGTGTGTGTATGCGTGCCTGTGCGTGCGTGTGTGGGGGGGGGGTGTGCGTGTGTGCGTGTGTGTGTGTGTATGCGCGCCTGTGCGTGCGTGTGTGTGCGTGTGTGTGCGTGCGTGTACGCGTGTGTGCGTGCGTGTACGTGCGTGTGTGTGTGTGTGTGTGTGCGTGTGTTTGTGTGTGTGTGTGTGTGTGTGTGTGTGTGTGTGTGTGTGTGTGTGTGTGTGTGTGTGTGTGTGTGTGTGTGTGTGTGTGTGTGTGTGTGTGTGTGTGTGTGTGTGTGTGTGTGTGTGTGTGCACGTGTATAACGAGCAATGTGTGGGTAACCGCAAGTTTAGCCATGGAAATGCTAACCCAGCCCTAAGATTCAATGTGCTCGTCCCTGCCGCTGCATACCTTCATTGCCTCTGCCTTCCCGACACTTGACTGCGTTCGCCTGCGATGGACTCCAGAAACTACAGTAGAGTACGCTGCCAATGTATTGCAACCAGCGTCAGCCCTTGTTGCCTCAATAGCTGGCCCATACCTCGAGGGAAATTGGCGACACTGGAATTAGTGAAAAGTACACCCAGTGAAGCACGAAGAGGGGTCAAAGCAGAAAATAATAAAAAAAAACTAAGCATTCGGCAACTAAAGCCTGATAAATTTTTTAGAAGGTTAATTCAGAAACATGTAAAAAGAAGAGTAAACTACACTAAGGTCGGTGCCCTAGCAGCGTAACCTTCTTGCCGCTTCAATGAACTTACGCCGCGGCATGTGCCTAGTTGACAGGCACCAAACGACGATATTATGTTTGGTGTTGGAATTGCAAAACCCAGATTATCAGTGTGAAGTAAGAGAAATCTTCTGTGGAAGAAGGAGAAGCGGCATCAGGGATGAAATAAATTGTCGACAGTTTCTGGCTCATTAAAAAAAAGAGCAGAGGATAGTTAGTTACAGATAAACCAGATCTATAAAGGTAAAAATTTAGGCTGAGCACTCTACTACAGAAGCTTGGTAATGTCACCGCGCCATGTCGTGAAAGGCATTTGCTCGTTTTGTACGTGTTCTCGTTGCTGACTACGGCGCTTGTGTTGAGTTGCCTGTCTTTGTTTTCGTCTTTACCATGCTGTTGCTATTGGCCATGGACGGACGTCAGCACGCCATATTTCCTGTACTCTCCAACGAGAACGCTGCTCATGGGTGCAGTAACGCAGAGTTTTGGGCGTGTTGCAATGGTGCACGTGTTGCTTACAATGCACGAAAGGACGAGAACAGAGCAAGACGTGGTACACGCAGGCGCTGTGTGCACCACGTCATTCTATGCCCTCGTCCTTTCGTGCGCTATAAGCCTCATCATTGGTGCAGCTGCCTGGATCGACGGAGGCGGCGGATTTGGTAGGCTACAAAATAAAGAAGGTCTGCCAGGTGCGTCTGGGGTTTAACCTGTCTGCCCAGCGAGATGCAGACTTCGCTACCCACGCAGCCACCCTCAAACAGCGTACCAGTCGGGGCCATGGCAGGTAGAGCCGTGGCCCCGACTGTATTTTGGCCCGCATTCAGATTGACCGGTAAAATGCGCAGGGAAAACAGATGCGGTCAAAACTGGTGGTCCTGCGGTTCATTTGGATTCGTGCCTTTTGGTACTCGTCATGTTCGGTCCAAAAAGCCGTGATGAAGACTGCCATGTTTTGAGGCAAGAACAACAACAACGCGACTGCAGTTGAACGCGCTGGCACCTGTACTTCACGTCCGTCGGTATATCCCCCAGGCGAGAGAGGATTATTCAAAAAATGTGCGGATAGCAAGGGTGATCGAGCGTTTTTACCACACCCAGCAGTATTTTTTTTTCGTTTTGCTTGGAATCAGCTTGCGAAGCTGTATTAAAAACTTGCACATTGTGCAGAGACTCATTAAACTACTGTTTGCGACCAGTAGTAAGGTTGATTTCGCTGGCTATCATCGCCACCGTGTCTGGCTGAGAGCAACACTGTGAATTGCTCATTAGCCTGTGGGGCTCTTCAACCTGTGACTTGTCCAACGGTGCGCTTTCTCGCCTACCGCCGTTATTAAAGTGACTCTGCGGCACTTGCACTTGAAGTGATATCTTTTTTAGACCAGCGAGACCTTCGGGCAGTGGCGCTTTCTTGGAATGCAAACGACCTTAGAATGCATCTTACGCAGGATTAGTTCGAACGAAGAAAGAGTGAAGAAGGACATTACCTTCTTTGTCCTTGCTAATTACTTAAAACGTTATAGTATTTTATTTTGCCATTATCTTTCTGAAACGTATTTAGCTTGTTTTTCATTCCTGGCAAATATTTTTCGATTCAAATTCAGTTTGTATTAGGACACTCAGAGTGCACCTTTGCCATCGCCGTCAGCGTGATGTTCCAGGTAAAGTCCAAGGGCGATAACATGGTCGCCACGTGCTATGTGCTGATTGTGCGAGTGAAAGCGTGGGAGGGTGAACCGACGAAAACAGCTGAACCTCATGCGCGCAAGGGAGGTAAGCGGGGAGGAAGCGCGCCGTGTTCCTTCGCACGCAAAACACTGGGGGGAGGGGATAGAGAGAGGAGAGCGTTCTACTCAAGCGGCTTCTGCGCATGGCGCGACCGCGTGCGCAGGCCCGATCTTGAAAGGTTTCTGCGATGGGTGCACAGTATAGGTGCACCATCGACTCATAGCTTCATGTGCGCTGTGTTTTCGCCTCTTAGCTCGTGTTGAAGGGAAAGGCAGCACGAAGGTCAATTCGCTCGCTGCTGCAACCGCACTTCGTCACTTCAGCGTTTTGACAGCGAGTTTCCGCGGTCACTGAGTGAAATGTGTTCATGTTTGCTTGTTCGCGCGTGACACCATGCTTGGTAAGTTAGTTAGTAAGGGAATGTTTACAAAGTTATACGACCGATAAAACTACTATCCTATCTTTGTATAGCTGTATGCTAAATTGCTATCGCAATCGATGCTTCGCCTTTCGGACGAAACTGCTACTTTTTTCGGCAATCCTTTATGGTCTTAATAGGTATTAGCAATGTTACGAGAAAAAGTAAACACCCTCGCACTGGGTCATTGGATGTATTCTAAGCTCCCCAATCAATTAGCCCAATACTGTGTGAAAGCAACAAAACGACAAAATGGGAAACCGGCCGATAGACGGCATTTATTCGTGTAAACAGCCAAAATATAAATCATTTTGTAGGGAGCCACGTATAAAAAGTCTCTCTCATTTTGTTCGGCAAGTTTTTCTGCCTATCACCACAGCACATTTGCACCGATAGACAATGTACAAAATCAACCACTCTTTACTTGCTCATAACATTTTTTTTTCGCTTCTTGCTATCGTGAGCCTATAACAGTTAAGCTGTAAGAACAACAATTTGGCAACAATGTATCGACCGAACATTCTGTTGTTAACGAGACCGTTAACTACAAGGACGATATATTAACTTCTCAAGACCTCTTCTTCAGAGCTAGGTTATTTTACTCATCATGAAGGTAACGTTTCTGTTGGTCAGTTTGGTAATTATTTTTCTTTCAGGCAATGTAAATAATATAATCCCATTACTCAAAGGGCACCGATGCAAGTGTTTGCGCATTATTTTGCTATAGTAAAGGCGGCGGGGGGGGGGGGGGGATAAGTGAATCACGTCTGAGCAAGAAAATTATGCCTTTGGATGAAGTGTTAGGTTTTCATGTAAATCCTACTAGTTATAAAGTAACAGGTGTGCTAATCTAACATAAAATGGTTCATCTTATTTCATTTTCCTTTTTTTTTCTTCGCTTAGCTCACGACAGCCTCTTGCGGCTCGTTAGCTTATTGCTTGAGTAAAATAAGAGCAATAATGAGTTCATATTTACGTGGTATATTGTAGTCAGTCACGAAATATTAGCCAGATACGATATTAAATATGTGTAAGGGTGGGCGAATATTCGAAGATTGCTAATACGTATAAAATACTACACACTAACTATTCGAATTCGTATTTGAAAAAGAACCTGTGGTCGCTTTTAGATTTGTCAGTCTTACCAAATATTTCGCAGCAGCCAATCATTAATCTGGTGGCTGTTCTGCGTTGACTGAAAAAAAGGTATCGCAAATTATCAGAAGTGAGACAACGACCAAAGTTTTTGAAGAATTGCGGAAATAAAACAGGCAATGGATACTTTGTTTCCGCGTTTGTGGCGGAAGCCCACACAGAAAGAAGTGATTTCTGCTTGTAGCCTGTCATATAGTGTTTTCGGAAGTGTAGTAATGCAGCTCTTTTATCTTTTACACTACAACCTGTGATGTCTTTCTTGCAGTGGGGCCTTTTACGATTGTTTACAAAATAAAATTTCTACAGCAGCTTTCTTAACCCGTAGATTCTGACCTTTTGGGGGATCCACTTATTTAGCATGTTTGAAAAGGTAGTCATATAGTGACCATTCTTTCTTGCAAAATTTATTTGCAACTACGCCCTAAATTATTCAGCGTTCTTGGTGCGTTGTTCAACCGATAATTTGGGACGATATGTTTAAAAGTGATCCTTTCTTCTTGGAATTTCTCTTTCTTTCTTGCACTGCATAGTCAGTACAAGCTTGGTACCAATTTATACAAAAATACGAATCCATGTTGTGAATATACGTGTCTGTGTTTGTGTATTCGATACTCAATTTGATATACAATAATAATATTCGTATTCGATTCATATTAAAAAAATGTTTGCATTCGCCCACCTCTGAAACAGAATAATCGTCAATTATGTGAGGTTCCGTGGTTGATAAGCATATTCATTGACATGCCTATTATGATCGTGAGCAAATTGTGCATAACAATGAACATGTGAGAAAATTCTGGGATAAATGCTTACATTGTCAACGCCAACCTGTCTCATCACCGGCGATATAGGCCATTCTTGTAAGTATGAACATCCGCTAGGCGTGATAATATCGCCAGAGTGTTCTTCATCAGTTCTCGATTTCAGGCCTATGAAAGAACTTTGGGGAGCTTTTCTGTGACAGGAAAGAAGCACTCACTCCGCAAATTAAGTCTTACGCCGGGAATAAGGCCCATCACACCTCATCCCGCTACTGAAAGCTAAAAGAAAAACGATATTTAAAAAAAAGCTCACTCTTGTTTCCTGAGAACTATTGCAAAACGACCAAAATTACTTCACAAGACAGCGCTTTCCTGCGAGCTGCCAAAGTCACGATAAGAACCAAAGAATGTTCAGGTAATCCAGAGTTCTGCATCACAAAAATTGTCTTCACGAACACTTCTCGCCGTCCTTCGTGCGCCACATCACATTCAGCAGGGCAGCGCTGGTCACAGCGGCACGGACATGTTGCGGATGAAACGGGCAATGATCTCAACTTGGCTGTGTTGGTCTGGCACAAAGCATTCGCTGGCCGTAAGGCTGTGGTGCAGACTACGTTTGCACCGAGCAATGCCTCGTTGGCATGTCACACTCGGCCTCGGACAGTTCGTACGCATCGGCAGTGAACTCCAGGCCACTTTCGTGTGAGTCCATTTCCGCTTGCTTCAGTTCGTCTGCGTACCTGGGAAAGAACAAGTATCGGTATTACATTCCGAGCAGAGGGAAGGGATGAAAATCGGGCAGAAACTATGCGAGGATGATTGTCACAGTCAAGCGATAGCTTCTTGGCGGGCCTCCTCACATTTACGTATCCAAGACGCTTATTGGTTACTTCTATTGGTTAACGGCGATATGACGTCGCAGCGGCCAAGGGTGGGCCTCATTTTCCAACGTGATTAGTACCCTCGACAGTACCCATATCGTTCACTGCTGTCTGAATTGGGCTCCCAAGTCACGGCGTTTGATTACATTGTTTGCAGCGTGGTCCCAGTTTACTCAGCCCAAAAGCCATTAACGCAAAGTAGATCTTCTAAGCGTCAAAGCAAGCTTCGTTTTATTATGTCAGGGAATTTATTAGCACTCCATTTCTTGTACTTAGCAGATATTTATTTTCTAGGGCTGCAGCTGCTAGCAGCACCATCGAAATATTTTTGATAGACAATAATTGTACAGCAACATTTACACTGTTCATTGTGATTGTATTCAAAAGTCGGAAACAAACGTATTCCATTCATTATTTCACAACTTCGCCTTCTCTTAAAAGCCACTTGCAGCAAATGCAATGTTACACATTATGGCTCATGTACACGTTTCTCAACCACGACGCCTTTTCTAGCAATTTTAAGAAATTGTATTAGAAGTGACCGAAATGCTGTCATTTTTCAATCACACCACCTGAATCAATTTCTTCGCTCTTCTGGCTTCCGTTTTGCGTGCTCTTTGCGGAACTTTACAGAGCATATGTAGCTAAGTTCTAGGAGACGGAGATTAAGAACAGGAAGGCAGAAGTAAAAGATGTTAACCAGAATAGCGTATAGTTAGCTGCCGTATACTGTGGGAAATAAAATTCACAATAAGAAGATGATTAAGAGAGAGAGAGAGACAAAGGAATAGACACAGAAGCGCCCGCGCGCACAATAACACGAAGTCAAAGGCGCTCGAAAAGGCAAGTCGCACTCAAACGATTCCCCGACGACTATACACGATACTTAATGCGAAATCTGAGCGTAGCTCTATACGTGTTTTCATTTCGCTATATATTACCTGGCGTGGACAATCTGTCTCGTGGGGCACTTTGCCAACGGAGCGAAGTGTGGCGCAACTGCCTCGCTAATCGGAACATCTCGAGAGGCAGCGCGTGGGTAAGGCGTGGCAGTGATTGAAAACAACCACCGCAGACAGACCTCCACTCATGCAGTGCTTTGTTTTCAGATACGTCATGGGTGGCGTCATCGGTAAACAGATGACGTGCGCTACTCTGGCGCCATCTCGTAGCCATCGTCGCCGCAGAGCCCCTCTTGCGTGGCACTAAGCTTTTCTTCTCACGCTTTAGCCATACCCGCCTCCTCCGCTTTCCTCCTCGCTTTCTCTTTGCTATCGCTGTCTTGCATCCCCCGCTGCTCTCTGCGTTTACTCCTTCATGGTTTGCTCGGTTACGAGGGACGCCGACGCTCGCCGCAAGAGCGGGCACTTAAGAGCTCTAAAATAGTTCTGCGGAAGGTCGGATACAGATAAAAATCTGAACATTACGATATTTCCAACCTTCCACTCACCTAGCTAGATTCCGCATCTTGTGATCCGCGTAGAACATCTCCTCATCGTTGCTGCTCCAGTGCTTCTTCTTTGGTCTTGAGTAGACGTAAGAGACATTGCTTTTAGGGTAGCCCTCGATGATGCTCAGCGTCTGCAGGGACTTGCGGGAACCCTTGCACTTATCGGGAGGCATGTACACTGCAGCTTGGCGAAAGAGGAGGAAAATCGGCAGCAGTTCGTTAGCTTACTGTGATGCAGCAGGAAACAGCAAGAGACAGGATGCTACTACAAGCAGACAAAGTACGTACGAAGCAAATATTGATATAGCGAAGAACCCCGTGAATACATAAAATATCACAATATGCCGCAAGTGGAATTTCCGTATTCAGATTAGGTGCCACTATCTATCACCTGCTATATTAACCGTGTATTACATTTTTGTGATCACTCAGACGCAGAGAGATAAAGAAGGAAGAAAATCTCTGAGAATTTACGAGCGCTCCAATCGCACCTTCACTAAGCGAATGATTGTTAGCTTTCGTCATTTTTGAAAGCCGGGAATTTAAATGAAGTTTAGGTAAAACGCGGTTCCAGCTAAATGTCGATCCCTCACGTACGTGATGAATCGACGTTTTGCTAGTTGGTGTTGCATATTTGGACACGTAAACAGCGCGTAAGACCAGGACACGTGAAAGAACGAAAACACAAGCGCTGCATCGGGCTCTTTTCCCTTGCAGCGCTTGTGTTGTCGTTCTTTCACGTGTCCTGGTCTTAAGTGCTGTTACACTGTTCTTACCTAGCCCGTTCATAAGAGATAATATCAACCATACATTTTTCTTTATCATCCTTGAAATACACGTCGACTGTTTCAATTTATCCTAGTTGAGAGCACCTCGAATACTCTGTTGAAACCCAAAACAGTAAAAAAAAATATAATGTCGAATGCACCTCGAGTTATTGCACTCGAGCTAACCTTTTTGCAAGTTATTTAGTAGTTCACAAATATCCTACCAGGTTTGGAGTAGATGTGGTCGCCAAGGCGCTCTGTAGAACTTGTCAGGTCTTCTTCAGTACCTATCTGTGCGCACGGCAGAAAAATAAAAGACCATTGAGGCGAAAAGCAAGTCACTCTAACGATTGCAATACAATGATACAACACTTAATGATTGCACTTGAAACGGAAGTTGCATACTTTCTTCCAAACCTGTGGCTTAGAATATTTGCGTAGCAAGTTCAGGTATCTGTTGTAAATGATCCCGCTAAGGCGCAGTGAACAGCAAATGTTTACAGAACCCGCAAGCGCGTGACAAACGGCCTCTACGTAACACTCACGGTACGCCAGCTGCCGTCGAGAGCGGTGCTAAGCAGAACATGTGTCCTCTTCTTCGGAGGCGTGTCATTTCTTTTGATCGGCATGAAATTTTTCTTTTTTCCTCTTTCTCGTGCTATCTGCTAATCGGACGCATTGGAGACGTGCTTCTGTCTTGATAGCAGTATGATTGGAACTGATGCGAGTGTGGCTACTTGACTTACTAATATCAGTGTGGAATGCTAGGCTAGTGGGCGGGGTGGGGGGCGGGGGGTGCAGTTACATGAACTCGAGGAAGTAAAAAAGCATCACATGCCATAAGAGAATTCACAAGAGGGCATATTTCGGGCATAACGCTGCTCTCGACGGCAGTTGTTGCACCTGCAAGTGGCCCTGACAGGCAGTTTCGGCAAGGACTCACTTCGTTTGCAAACAGTTCGTGGAGACTGTACGTACAATTATATGAAATTTATTTCTGCGGTTTTACAATGTCACATACACCATTGTATTATGGTGCACGCTGCAGGGGTGGGGGGGGGGGGCGACTCAGGATTTTGTCTACCTGGGTGACCTGCACACGCGCTCTACCACGTCAAGCGAAGCTTCATATGCAAATTGGCGACCCTTTCACGCTTTCTGTACTTCGCGCTTTAGGGAACCCTCTGTGCTTGCTGTGGCATGATATTATTGCGCCATCTATCGCGCACTCGCCGACTGCTGGCTGCTGCTTCCGAGGTTGCCTTGTACCTTGCGTCGTTTTCTTTTAATTTTCTACTTATTTGTTTGTTTGCTTTTGAACAAGCAAATAAATGACGCGCCAAAGCCTTCAGATAAAACGGAAGGACTATTGCAAACACTAAGTATAACTTTCGATCGCAAGCAAAGTTTTACTTAACTTGACTAAACATCTTGAAGGCACATTTGACACACAAGAGGCTTCACACCAAATTTTTCACAAAGCAGTACAAACACTAAGTGCACCTTGCTATCGCAAGTAAAATCTCCTATTAGCCCGGCCGTGTCCTTCGAGCAAAACGGTCTCGAACCGTAGTGGTGAAGCACTGGGGGTACACTGAGTGATTGGCGATGGTCACACAGATATACTATGCCAGGTATGGCGACTTCAGAAAGCTGAAGTCAGCTTGAAGCAAGTGCAGAGATTTAAAAAAATAAATTTAACAACAACATTTAATAACACGATTTTATAGCACCACCATTGTCTTCTGAAACAACCACTCGATAATGACCAAAGCGGGTACACTCGTACAACGCGAATGTGCTCTTAGCCCTCCTCGACGGGCCTGCCATCGACCAGACACTTTACTCATTTGTTACTATGCGTGTGTGGGTATACTGTGTGCGAGTGTACTACGTCCGAATGCGTCACTCCATACGTCATCCCTGTCATTTCATGTAGCGGGCTACGCGCATGGCCAGGCCAAGCATCTCCAACAACCCTAAAGAATGTTTCCCTCTCTCTCGCTCGACACTAGACATGCCCCTGCAACACATTCATTTTGTAGATTAGTCGGATGACCTAGCGCCACGCGACGTATATAGAAGCCTCTTTAGAAATCCGGCCAACTAGATTTCTCCCTTGAATATCATCTGCACCTGTTCTTGATGTTCGGAGTCGGGTGGTCTCCGGGGGAAAGGCACGTCGTAGGTGTGATGTGGCCTTGATATTTCATCTGCTGGCTCCTCCATGGCGCTGTGTAGGCTACGAGCAGAGGCCCAGCCTGACCGTAGTGCTTCAGTCGTGTACAGCGATCCGAGACGCCCTCCATCGGTGGCGTACGGCGATGGACAGTAGAGCTGCTCTCGCTCAAGAGGGCGCTGCTGCTGGTGTGTCACTTGAAATTGCTGCTGGTGCTTTGGGTTCTCCCACACGCTCATTGGCACAGTGTCGACCGACTTGGTGACCTCTGGAGCGTGGTCACTTTCGCCTGAGAAGGCAGAAATGGCGACAGCGAGGTTATAGGCTTAGTGGCGCTTTTTGAATGTGATCGTTATCTTTTGTCGTCACTGTTCGATAGGTTGTAGCGTCTAGGGACTCCCTAGGGCGATTCCCTTTCTGAATTATTCGGCGCTGAGTATAAAGATGTGAAAAAAATAGTAAGTACAGTGGACGAAAAAGAGGGAAAGTTCGACAGGTCCGCGGAACTGCATGTATTACCCTTTTCTTATGTTTGTATTCGTGCTTACGGTACGTTAGGAAACACTCTGAACCAAAGACGAAGGAAGTGCTACTTTGTCTGGTTTCTACACTAAAGCTCTACATGGCTACTGACTGCACACATATTAGAGATTCCACGAATTTTTCTAGTTTCGTTATCACATACCCAATTCACGAAATGTAAACACAGCACTAAAGCTCTCAACGTTCCATAAGCAAGCGTAATATTTGACTTTTTAATTTGTTACGAAGCGGAAAGACTTTAAGATATGTCTGATAGAGTAAAAGCTAAGCAAGCGATTAAGCATAAGCACGTTTGTGATATATTTTAAAACACCAATTCACCACGCTTATTGGGGCTAATCTTTTATCGTTTTTTTTTTCGTACGCACCCTTATATGGAGTGTTATGAGTATACGTGGGTGCTAAATAGGTGCGATTGAGGGTGTAAACATGAGAAACACCCTTAGCGGTGAAGCATTTCCACTGTGTGGGAAATTTATGACTGTGTTCTACGAGATTTGCTGTTGCACGTGCAGTTCTCACCGGGGTATGGCCGCTGGATTGCTGACAGGCGTCTGCGTGAGAACACGTAGCAGACGGCGGCTGAGATGAGCAGCATCGCCAAAACGGTGCAGACGACAGGAATGATGATACGGATGTGGCGGTTTGGTGAGTCGACAGCCTTGGTCCACTGAGGAGGCGGTAGGGTGCCTACGGAAAGACAGTGTGCCCTCTATCGAACCGGTGCCGGTCGATATACACGAAAGGCCGCGACGAGAGCGGGCACGTGAGGACGCAGGAAGTGGCACCGACGGAGTCTTAAGCCAAGGTTCTCAGAGCACGCATTCAGGGCTCACTGAATGTTTAACCGTGCTGACGTCACACTGACGTCGATTCACTATACTTCCGAGTCAAGTTTCGTCTAGTTAATGCACGACTTTCAATGAATAATTGTTCGTTTAAAAGCGAGGAGATCAGACAAGCTAAACTGCAACTTTCATGAGAAAGAAAATAACTCGTATTGACAACACAAGAGTAGCAAGCTGCGGTTCTCTCCGATAGTCACGTACTGGATAGGCCTGCTTTATGGTGTGAAAAATCAGAACATTTCAATACATGGCGCCTGTGCGCTAAAATGATATGAGGAATATAACTACAAAAAGTATTTTTCATGCATTCGTAGTTATAGATACGTACGGTACCAACCTTTAATCAAAACTTGTTTGATTCAGTTACGCAATACGATCGTGCAGTCACAAACATTATTCAAACGTAAAAGCCATAGCAGCTGCTTACTTGAAGAGTACGCATTTACAGCTAACACTACACAGCCTGTCCAAACATTAACTGCGGATGCAACATTACAAAAGCAACGCTATAACTGTACTGCTACACTGATACGAAATAACAGTTCTATGAGCACGCGCCACGAATATCTACATAGGGCATGTTCGGCGGTTTACCTCCAGACAGGGTTAGTGTCGCGAAGACATATTCTGCCTCCGTGGCTCCGGCGTCGTTCTCCGCCGTGATGAGCAGGTCGTACCAGGTAGCCGAGTTAAGGTCCGGAATGACCAGTACAGGCGGTTGCTTGTGGTCCGGTACAAGGTGGGTGGCGGTGGCCGGGGACCACTCCTTCTGGGACTGCGGCTTGCACAGCACGGCGAACGATAGGATGGGACAACCGCCGCTCTTCCACGAACCAAGTTGAAGTGTCACCGAGGTTACGTTGCACAACAGAACGTCGCGCTCGTCAGGTGCCACGGGTGCTGCGCGTAGCCAGAAGGACCATTGCTTCACGAACTGTATTGTCATGCACTACATTCGACAAAATCACGGCTGGCTGGGATGTCTCATTCATGCCTGGCTGGGATGTCTCACGTGCTGGAGGTGGGATGCCATGAAGGCAGGTGCCAGAAAATACCGGTTGCTAAAAAAATAGCACTCTTCCACCATTGCAACCCGTAGTTATGTAGCGTATGAAATAGAGATCAGCTGTAAATATGAGACGTTCGCCCGTGCAGACTCAAATTTCGCAGCTTAGAGAAGCCGTCATTTTAATACGAGTGCTTACCAACTTCGCGTATGGCAAGTTGAGAGGCGTTTTTTCTTTAATAGTGTAATTTAGCACGTGACCTTTTGTGGTGCAGGGAGAGGTTATTTACAGGCCTTTCTTCTCAGAAGAAAACCAAAACATCCATCGCCGTAGCTCAATGTGAGGAGCATCGCACGCGTTGTAAGGGGGATGTGGGTTTGGTTCCCATTAGTGAAAATTCTCTTTTCCATCAGCTTTCATTTCCTTTTATTTTATCATTTCTACCCCTGAAATAAAACAACAAAAGAGTTTTCCTATGCTTTCCTTGACTTCATCATCCGTCGGCTTCCTATGGTTGTGGCTAACGAAAAACATGCCCCTCGGTTCCCCTTCCATCTTCTCGTCCCGTTCTTGCGGTTGCTAGGGAACACTACGAGAAGGTGGAGAAATAAGTTTTGCTGTATAGAAAATAAAAATAGAAGTACAAAAGCTAAACACGTTTATGCAGCATCCCCTACTGTGGTTCTTTTGGAGAAGCAGTGTTTTTGAGTGTGCTTTACACCACTGCCCAGTGTTTCCGTTGTGCATGGCTAGGCGCTCAGATGAAAAAAAAAAGTGCCCTGGAAAGAGAGTAACGGTCCAGCTCACGACTTAGCAAGTTCGCAAGTACACATTTGTGTCCGCTTTCTTGCTGGGTTTCTTTCTCCAAGAGCAAGTTAAACAGCGTTTTCCTCTTTAGAGTAACGTTCTAAAATAAACACAAGCGCACCTGATCCATCCGTCTTGGCCAGAACGGTGTTGCTCCGCGGACCCCTTCCGGCGGCGTTGAAGGCCACGGCGTAGAACGCGTACTTGCGGCCGCAGCGAAGGCCGCGAAACGCGTACGCCGAACGCTCCGCCCCGGTCTGCACCTCGGACCAGTCGCCGGCATCTTCTGTGGACTGGGCGTCAGGTGTTGGGGACGGCTCGGGCTTGTGAAACAGCACGAACCCTGAAAGAGTAGAGTGCTTGCTCTGATGCCTTGTCGGCATCCTCGTAGCGCAAGGACTCGACTAGCGAAGTAGTTGTTGTTCTCTTGAAGAAGAGGAAAGCGGAGCGTGCGCGGAATACAATTTGCGAGAGTGCGCGTGCCGCAAAAGAAAAAGAAAAAGAAAAATATGGAAGGTGACAATGTTGTTGCGGTACGCGGTGAAGGGATCCTTGCCCGAAAATTTTTAGGCTCTCGTCCATGTTAAGCAACACACACACACGCACACGCACGCACGCACGCACGCACGCACGCAAGCAACACACACAGACACACAGACACAGACACACGCACACGCACACACACACACGAAAGCCGTTTTGTCGTTCGTAGTAACATCGATACAAGCGCTGACTGCAGGTCTCCCAATAATGGTACCAGCTGGTTGAGTTGGCATAGTTATAGAAATGGGACAATAGTTGTCTCTTTCAAATTAAGTGGAGACTTGAACCCACATGGCGGCCCAGTGCCTATGCCATCCCGCTACTCAGCCTGAGGTCGCGGGTATGACTCGGGCCGGGGGGGGGCACATATCGATGGGGTCGAAGTGCAAAAACAGCTCGTGTAGATTTAGGTGCATGTTAAAGAGCCCCAGGTGGTAAGAATTAATCTCTAATCCGCCACTATGGCTTGCCTCATAATAAAGAAAGAATTGCGCGAAACTAAAAAAGAAAATGGGGACGAGAAAGAAAAACACGAACAAGCGCAGACTAGCACCTCTAGTTTATTGAAAAAAAAAAACATTCATATATACCCTGGCACAAACACGAGTATAAGCTTAACGATTATGGGTAAATAATCGTTCTCTAATTCATGCACACTCGCTCGATTTAACCACTAATATTTAAGCTTATACGGGTATTTTTTTTTCAGGGTATGTATGAATGTGTGTTTTTTTTTAATAAACTACTGCTGCTAGTGTGCCCTGGTTCATGTTTCTCTTTCTCGCCCCTGTCTTTTTTTTTCATCTTATTCTTTCTTGAGTACGAACTGCCAACGCACCCAGCCTTAAGGGCGTTACCAGTGCGACAAGAAAACAACCTGAAGGGTGTAAATGCTTTTAAGGTGCACACTTTAATGACTTCATAGACCCGCTGTGAGTACCAAAAAACTAAATAAATAACAAATAAATGAATAACGAATGTGAAAACGCAAATTACCGGTACAGTGAATAAGGGCGCATAGGCATCGACCTCTAGTAAATCATTGTGAAGCAATGAAACTAGATTAAAAACGAGGACTTATATTTCACCTTTGCGGCTAACATCGTGGCAGTTTTCGTCATGTATGTTGAAAACAGAACAAAGCGTGAATCTCAGCATTTGAGCACCGTAATTAGTAGGGGGCGTATTTATGTTGAATAGGCTTGCGCAACGGGTACAATACACAGTAGTATGATATGTCAATCGTGAAATGTCAGCATTAGTGGATATGCATATGACTCATTTCATGTTTTTAGGGCAACGTAATCTCACACTAGCGAAACCCAGAATTCCTTTTTATTTATTTTAACCTGGGCAATTTTAGCAATGAGGCCACTTGATAGGCGGACAGCTTTTTGAAAAGCATGACTTGAAAAAAAATAGTAAGAAACACGGAAAAAAAAATTTCCACTGCGAAACATCCTCGGTGTTCCACAGCGAAATGTTTCTGAACATCGGCTCACCAGCAGCACGTGATCACTCGACGTACACAGTCCATCACTTATGTCGGTTGCATCTCCCTCTTTTTTCCTCGTCAGTTCACCTCGGCTAGTAGTTATTTGCTTAGTTAGAGCGAGAGAGAGAGAAAAAGGCAAAGGAAAGACAGGGAGGTTAACCAGAGATTATCTACGGTTGGCTACCCTGCTTAGTTCGAAGGTGCTCTAAACAGACGAGCAGATGTGGATCGGCAAGAAAATGAGGCCACTTTCGAAGCCAACATTCGTGAGCTGTGTGAGGCAACTGAATGCACGAAAAGCATGCTGATGCCGCAGCGGTCGCCGTACTCATTTCAACCGATACAGAGTTTGCATTAGTCCGCCAGTCTATAGGGCTTCTACATTCGTGAAGCGATGGCGGGAAGAAATAGCTTGCTTTTATGCAGAATCCTCCAAGTGCGTCAGTGACACGATAGAGCTTTTGACAGGCAACGTTTCGTCTGGAAATTCGTGCTGCTACCTTGGTGATGCGAGGAGTATGCTAAAGCATAGTGTCTTCATTTTTTTTTTAATTTGTTAAATTCCGGACACGCTGATATTCTGCCTGTACCATTTGCAAAGCTTACTACGTCTATGTGAAGGACGACGAAGAGAGTGAGTGGACGCATCTCACCTGGGTTTCGTGTTTTTTCTTTGAACGGCCGGATTTTTGAGTCGCACCTTAATGAAAGTGCATCGACCGGATGCATGAAGTTGTGTGGACCACCGGGAACCCAAATTCCGAGGTAGGGGACCGCTTTTTCCGACTTTAGAGGACTTTTGTGTGCCGAGAGGAGCGTCCGCCGCTGGGCCTAACGTAGACTTCGGCCTTGGCCGGGGGAGCGGTAGGCCCAGCCCGAGCCTCGGTGAAGCCGCCAGCGGAACATCGAACCATCGGTGATTACGCAAGTGAGCATTGACCTAAGATGATTACCGCTATGCGTGTAGAGGTGGACGGCATCGAAATTTCGCCGGACCAGTGCACAAGATCGCAAGGCTGGAAAACTGCCGGTGAGAGAGTCAGGCACAAAGACATGGGCAAGATAGGCCTAAATCCCGTACTTCAAACGAGCCAAGATGGCGCCAAGGCCACGGCTGATGTCAACAACCTCGGCGGTGTTGCCACTGGCAGCGATACACGTCACTCAAGGGCGAAACGCATAAACAAAGGCAAATTGTTGAAAGGCGCGCGCATGCCAAACTTGCCGCGTGGCGACATAAAAATCGTGTTACGACCGCGAGGCGGGCTCCACGTGAGTGACGTGACTCGTGTTGAACTAAGTCGTGCAATTGCGGCGGCGGCACAGATCCCCGCCAATGAAGCAAGTGAAGACGTCGTGTGCCCCAACCTACAGCAAAATATCGTAGTGGTGAGCACCTCCAAGAGAGAGCACGCCGACCGATACGCTGCAGTAGGAAGGATCGACATACGCGGCACGGCACACGAAATAAGTACCTACGAAACGGCCCCCCACGGCACGGTGAAGGGCGTCATAAGGGGCATCCCGCTCGAGGATACGGCCCAGGAGATTCAGGACAATGTTGTGCACAAGCATAACCCAACGGCCCTACAGGCAAACCGAATCGGTAAGACCCGATCAGTGGTCATTGCTTTCGACGGGCACAAAGTACCCAATTACGTGAGATACGGTAATCTTCTCACGGAGTGCACATTGCACAGAAAACAAATCGACGTATGCTATGCGTGCGGAAGAGTGGGCCACAGAATGGACGTGTGCCCGGATCCTTCAAACACGATCTGCCGAGGGTGCGGAATCTCCAACCCCGCCGAAGACCACAGATGTGTCCCGAAGTGTGGCCTGTGCGGAGGCAAACACCTGACCGCGGACAAGGCCTGCAAAGCCCGCTTCAAGACGCCCTACGTGGTCCGCCGGCGACGCTGGGAACGGCGCCGAGCAGAGGAAGAAGACGCCGGGAGAAGAAACCGAGACAAGAGAGGTCCTGCAGGCGGACCCCGCCGTAGCGCCTCCAAACAACGGGGCCGGTCACACACGCCAGACCACCGCCGCAATAACAGTGGCGGCGGAAACGACCGCCGGAGTCGCTCCCGCTCGAAGACACCATCCGGTGGCAGCAACGGTGGCGGCAACCGCCGCTCGCGCTCCCGGACCAGTTCGAGATCCAGGGCCAGTTCAAGGTCCCGGAGCGAGTCAACCGGACGCCGAGGGATCGCCGAGAAAAAGGTGGGCTGGACCAACAGGTCTCCCGTCGCTCGAGCCAGCGACACCGAGTTCCCACCGCTCAGCCCCTCTCAACCCCTTAACTCGCAAGCAAATCTGCAAAAGGACAGTAACGAAGTTTTAGAACTTAAGAGAATCATAGAGCGCCAAAACGCTCAGATTCAGGAGCAGAACGCCCAAATACGGGCGCTTATGAATAAGATCGAAGCGTTGGTGAATAACGGCAGTTCAGCAAATTCTAGCCCCCAAAACAACATCACGGCGGCAAACAACGCCGCAGGCTTGCGCAGGTTGCCGCGGAGGGATCCCCCTTCACCCCGCCTAGGGCGGGTGGCGGGAGAGGCTGGGGTTACGCAACGTGCATCAAATAATCAAGAGGCGATGGACGCCGAAATCAGCCCCGCGAGCGGAGAGGAAGCGACGACCGCAGAGACCGCGACCACGGCAACGGCACAGATCCCGCGAGAAGGAGAGCTGACGGCCATTTTGGCCGCAATTTCCCAAATTAATGAAAGGCTAAGCAAAATGGACGCCCGACTCGAAGCTGTCGAGAGTCAGCCTCAGATGCGATCGGTGAAGCACAAGCGCCTAGCGCCAAAAGTAGCCTCAACAGCGGTGAGGAACCGCTTCTGGTCCCTGAAAAAGGAGCGGTCTGAAAAAATCAAAGGCGCGATCGCGAAAAGGCGCAATCGACTCGAGACGTCCGGAAAGGATGATGCAGAAGCCAAGTAAGAAGCACAAGAAGAAAACCGGGGGGGATACCACCGTAATTTACCAATGGAACTGCCGCGGGATTCGCAACAAAGACGCGGAACTATTATTACACATTGACGGGCAAGAAAACAAGCCCGATGTAATTGCTTTACAAGAAACAAACGGGAAACCAAAACTCCCGGGGTACGTAGCTTACACGGACCCCACGGAGAAAGGAACGGCGGTGCTCGTCCGCAGCAACGTGGCGATAACTCAACATGTCACGGCGCAGGGTGGGTGCGAGCACACGCTGGTCGAAATTCATGCGAGAGAAATTGGCAGCTCGGGCAATTTATTTGTAATGAGCGCGTAGTGCCGGCCGTCACAACGGCAGTACGAATTTGACCGCATCGTGAGCCAGGCGAAAGGATTGGCGGGGACCAGACCGCTTCTGATACTCGGCGACTTTAACGCCCCTCACACAACTTGGGGCTATAAGTTTAAGTCCAAGAGAGGAAAAGCATTGTCCAAAGCAATGGAGGATCACGAGATGGCCCTCCTGAACGAGCCGGACGTAACCACCAGAAGAGGCAACAGTGCCGCGAGGGACACCACGCCAGACCTGTCGTGGTTATCAGGCACGCTAGACGTCTCCTGGAGAAGCGAAGAAGTGGACCTGGGGTCTGACCACAGCGTGATCGGCATCACGATCCGAGGCTCCCGATATCGGGCTGTGCTGGGGACGGCGCGGATCACGGATTGGGACAAGATGAGAAAGTTTACCAAAAAACAAGAAGAGGCGTCCGAGGAAGAATCTGGACAAGCTGAAACACAAAGGACCTACACCGAATGGGCGAGGGAACAGAAGAAGGCTCTCGATAAATTTACCAAAGAAATCGCAACGACGTCGCAGACACCGTACGTGGACGCCAGACTGACCCACATGTGGGCGGCACGACACTCGTTAACGCGGCGGTGGAAACGTCAGAGACACAACAGAAAGCTGGCCAAGCGCATAGCGGTCTTGAACAAACAGATCGCCGAGCACGCGGCCAAACTATGTAAGGAAAATTGGCTGAAGACCTGCTACGGCCTGCAGGGCAAGCTCTCGACGTGGAAGACGTGGCGTCTCTTGAGGCATCTGATTGACCCGCTGAGTAGCAAAACTGCGACCAATCGCAACCTCACCACAGTATTGAACACGTACAAGGGAGACGGCAGCAGGCTCCTGGAAGACCTGAAGGCCAAGTACTTAAAGACAGACAAGGGCCAGTACCCGGTGCCCGAGAGGTACGAAGGACCCAACAACGAAGAACTGGACCGGCCGTTTACCATGACGGAACTGTGGACAGCGATAGATGACAGTAACAAGAGAAGTGCACCCGGCAGGGACGCCATAACTTACAAATTACTCGGTAACATGAGCGGTACAGCGGCCAGCAGCCTCCTAGAGCACATTAACGAAGCCTGGGAAAGCTCGCAGTTGCCGAAGGAATGGAAGGACGCCGAGGTCCGCTTCATTCCAAAGCCCGGCAAGGCCCTCACGATAGACAACATGCGGCCCATCTCTCTCACATCCTGCGTGGGGAAGGTGATGGAGCGCATGGTCCTTCGCCGGCTGCAGGAGCACCTCGAAGAAACGGATCAGATGCCAGAGACGATGTACGGCTTCAGGCAACATCTCAGCACCCAAGACGTGATGATCCAACTCCACGAACTGGTCGTCAAGCCGGCAACGAGGCACGCGCCGCGCGGGATACTCGCCCTCGACCTGAAGGGAGCGTTTGACAACGTGTCCCACGCGAGCGTGTTGCAGAATCTAAACAAAACCCGGTGTGGCCGAAAGACATTTGGCTACATAAAAGATTTTCTGTCAAACCGAACGGCGACCATCAGGATAGGGGAGGAGAAGTCGGACCCTGTCGAGCTCGGCGATAGGGGCACCCCTCAGGGATCGGTCTTGTCGCCCCTGCTCTTCAATCTGGCCCTGCTGCCCCTGCCCGATCTACTCAAGCAAATTGAAGGCGTGGACCACGCGTTCTACGCCGACGATATTACGGTGTGGACGGCCCGAGCCGGATCCGATGCCTGGATGGAGGAAGTCTTGCAGCGGGCGGCAACGACCGTGCATGAGTACGCAAAGTCGTGCGGACTGAGCTGCGCTCCCCAGAAATCAGAGCTGCTCATTATCCAACCGGGAAAATCCAAGAAGGAGCTGCCGCCGAACGTGACTATCACCATCGCCGGAACTACCATCAAGCCAACACAGCAGATTAGAATTCTCGGCCTACTACTTCAGAGCGACGGGAAGGCACAGGCCGCCATCACAAAGATCAAGACTTCAACCGAACAGATACTTGGTATGATTCGGAGGCTATCTAATAGGAACCGAGGCCTTAAAGAGGACGATGCCATGCGCCTGGTACGCGCGTTCGTCGTGTCGCGGGTTACCTACGCCGCACCGTATCTCCAGCTGACGAAGGCGAATAGGGACACCCTAAACACGATGCTTCGTAAGGCAACGAAACAAGCACTGGGCATGCCTATTTACTCGTCCACTCAAAAACTGCTTGACATGGGCGTCCACAACACGGTGGAGGAGCTCATCGAAGCCCACCTCTCAAATCAGAGAATCCGGCTCAGTCACACGGAACACGGACGAGCCGTCCTACGCAAAATAGGATGGCAGATCGAGCCAGTACCCATCAAGACGGCCCTTCCGGAAGACTGGAAAACGGTCATTCAGACGAAACCCCTGCCCCGGAACATGACGCCGGGCAAGGACGACGAGAGGCGCACCGCGCGAGCTAAAGCACTAGCCCGGAAGCTGGAAGAGAACCCCAGGGTCCTCTACGCGGACGCCTCGCTCCAGAAACACAGTGACCGTGCAGCGGTGGGGGTTACATCAAAAGACAGGCTGATCGTCAGCGCGTCCCTGAAGACAACAGACCCCGCAGTAGCCGAAGAAGCGGCCGTGGCCCTCGCACTCGCACAGCCGAGCGTGAACACCGTAGTCACAGCCTCAAAGACTGCCTACAGAAGCTTCCGCAGGGGGGTAATCTCCTCCGCGGCCCGAGCCATTCTAGACAAGCACAAGCCTCCGGGAAGAGCCATAGAGCTCGTGTGGGTCCCGGCTCACTCGCAGGTAGCAGGCAACACCATCGCCGACTACCATGCCCGAGAAATGTCAATCCGGGCCGAGCACGAGCCGGCAGAGCTACCGCACCCGGTTACCAGCTTTCGGGACATTACCCGGATGTACCGAGAGGAAAGGTGCAGACTGCCAGAACCGCACCCCAAACTAACTAGGCAACAACAGACGATCCTGCGTCGAGCGCAGGCGGGATCGCTTGCGCATCCCGTACTGATGAACCGCATGTACCCTGCGGAACACGATATGTTCTGTCCTTTTTGCAGAAGAGAAAAGGGCACCCTGCCGCACGTCTTGGCAGAGTGCACAGAACTCAAGACCCCCCCTCCTCCCCTTCCCACCAACGCCCCCAATCCCCAACCCCTTGAGCGATGGGAGACCTTGTTATCCAGCCCCGCCCTACCGATTCAGCTCGCACTGACGGACAGGGGCCAGGAGCTGCTGGAAACATATGGGTCCCGTAACTAGGGAACCACCCCGTCTGGTGCCTGCGTGCACCACCGATTTATTTCGGGCCCAGCAAATGTTGCTTCATCATCATCATCTATGTGAAAGAATTCAATGAGAACAGGTGGTTATTACGTGAGTTGCTGCGAACACTGCTCTTTAAAGCAGAAACGAAATAAGAGGCAGAATGAACCGACAAAAACGGGAAACCCCTGCGTATATGTATACATAAGACAGTGCCGTTTCGTCGTTATTTGCACAACTACCCATTTCTCGCCCTTTTCCCCCAACTTCCGCTTCCGCGTTTAACGGGAAAACATGCTGCCTTGATGCAAAATTTCAAAGAATATAAGAGACGCGGAAAATATTGCCAAATAATGCGTAAACATTTCAGCCGCATTTTTCCACGCCACATCATCGAGGAAGCGTGATGCACCATGGCTTATTCTGAAACCTATTCAACCATTTATTTATTTATTTATTTTTATTTATTTGTTTGTTTATTTATTTTTATTTATTTATTTATTTATTTTTATTTATTTGTTTGTTTATTTATTTTTATTTATTTATTTATTTATTCACTGCGCGCGGTCGGGATTACTACACTTTCGTTCTCGCTACCAGAATGGCTTGCTCACCATTTATCGGCTGCTCTCTCTCAACATCCCAGCTCAGGTGCACTGAAGAGGATGTTGACGAAACCATCTTCAGCCGCGGCGCAGCAGGGGCATCTGGGTGGGTAAACAACGGGACCAAACAAAGCGAAGTGCAGTCGCATCGACAGTGCCGCAAAAGCGGAATGTGCGTAATCTCTCAAGCAGCTCGGAACTTTAAACTTATCTGCAAACCCATGACGGGTGGGCTTGTGCACACAAACTAGAGAACGAAACTTGACAAACATAAGCGCATGCGTTTCTCGAGTCTGCTTTCTTCATTCTCAAGTTTGTGGACAAAAGCCTACTTTCATGAAATGCAACCAACTCGCTCAAACATGTAGCTAACTTATCTGCCGAGTTTAACAGCTTTAAACATGAGTTTCTGATCCACTAAACACGGCATGTCCTGCCAGAAAATTGAACAAATAAATATCCTGAACATTTCATCGCTAAAATTGGAATCGCAGTGACAAAACCCAAAATTACAGATTCTTCCAGAGACCTTACTACCGGAGCTGCAGGGCGCGCAGGAGACATTTGAAGCCATCAGTACACTAATCATCATCACTGTGGTTCACAATACGCTGGTTCACATAGCACCTTAAGCAAGTTCTAAAGACACTACGAATCTACAGACATAAAATATTCGCAAGTGTCTTAACGTACATGGTCGTATAAGTACAATGATATATGACAGAAATGCACACTCCCAACAAAATCAAGACAGGGGCTGACAGATGGAATAGCACACTGTGGTATAGAGGTTATAAACAGGGATAAAGTGCCTCAGAAAGGCTGGCCAACGTTTCGATAGGAGGGCCTATCTTCGTCAAAGGCGACGTCGTCATCCTCGGCAGGTTAGTTTTAAAGGGTTAGTACAGTGACGTCACGAGTGGTGGTTGTCGGTGGCGGCTGGTTGTAAAGGGAGAGACTTCAAAGAGAATGAGCGATGTCGCTTGACGTTTGTGAGCGTGGTTCCCAAGACAAGGGCACAAGAGCGGGAGAGTGGGAAGGCGGAGAGAAAAGAAAGCAAAGGAGGGGAAAAGAAGGGGGGTACACCAAGAGGGGAAAATGAACAAGAAACGAAAAAGAGGGGCATGGAAGAGTGTTGGGGAAGCGAGAGGTTAGGGAGAATTCCGGGGTGTCATTGGCGGCATGCTCTTGTGGCTTTAGAAGAGCCGGTCAGGCGGTCAGTGCGCGAGTAACAAAAGAGACCCAAAAATACATCAGTTGAAAAAGTGACTGTAGTAGCGTAGCAGCAAATACGTCGAACAATTTTGAAGGAGTTAAGATGGCGACAAGGAGTCTGCGGTGCAATTCGTGGGGTAACTGGAAGGCAGTGGCATGGTCTTTCAAGGGACGTTAGCCCCAGTAGCTCAACGTAGGTGTCGTTAGGCGGTATACAGAAATGGCGATACCCTGTGTGGCTAAGGCACCGAAAAAGGTATGCTGGTGTCTGGGACTTTGGAATGTGTTGGTGAGGGTGTTTCAAAAAATATATGATTAAAACAGACAAAACGAGGTGGACCGAAACCGGTATAACAAATAGGAGGGTGACGTTCGCAGAAGCGGACGGAGGCAGGTGTACTTGGGAAAAATGGTTCGTACAGTTGACATAAACGTAAAAAATTATCCGACGATTACGATACTCCCTAATGCGAAATTTGAGCGCAGCTCTATACGTGTTTCCATTTCGCGATATTTTGAAGCAAAGAATTTGAGAGAGACATGTAGCAGAGTCGGTAATGGTCGAAAATCTGATCTGCGGATCAAGCGAGCCGGCGTTTATACATGACTCGTCACAGGTTCCAGTGTGATCGCTGGTGCCGCATGGCTTCCAGAAAGTACTATACAATTCGCATAGCGCATACAATCAGATTAAGAAACAATCTCACACAATAACAACCAAAACAAGCGCGAACGAGACCGACCCAACAGAACCAAACAGGCGCGGGCAAGAGCTGTGGCGCGAGCAGACGATAGTACGAAACGAGCGGATCGGCTGAGACCAGACACGAGTGCGCATCGAGCCGTAAGGAGGGTCCGCATGACACCAGCATCGCGCGCGCACGTCACTGAAGGGGCCGCTCTCATTGGTCTCCGCCATTCGCGGCTCGCGTCCTTCGTCTCCCACTCCAGCGAAGGGGGGCGGAGCTGGTTACGAGGCCGACGACAACGCCGACGACAACGACGACGCGAAACCCAGGAACGGACGCCAAAGAGCTGCGCTCTAAAACAAGAAAGTGTATAGTAGATCGAGCAGTAGGCAGGGAAAAAGTTTTCGAAATGGAGGAATAGGTGAGTTTAAGAAATTAGGATTAGCTGGTAGCATGATATGTCTTGTGCCTTTGGTTGATGATATGAGAATTTCAGATTTAAGCTACCGCTTTTAAAGATTCTAAGTTGCCACGTGCCAAATTGATTCCCGTCGCGTGTAGGCAGTTAAACTTGTGTATGAGGTATGATTCCGTATGTTCACTGTCGCGAGGGGAACGGAAATTTCTTTGTAGTATATAAAGTATTGCTTTGTTGAATATATGACCATGTTCATTGAAGTGGCTGGCTACTGCTTTAAGTCAATTGTGTTTTGTATCCATGCGGTGACCGTTGAGTATTGTATGAATTTGTTGTCCAGTCTCATTTATGTATTGTTTTTTACAGAGAGCTGTGGCGGCTCTCTGTATAAAATAGGCTGTAATTTGAATTGTCTTTCACGTATTATAACTAACTTGTGATTATTAAGTCTAAATATATACATAAGTTAAGTGATAATGCAGAGGCAATGATATAATAGGAAGAGGAAACAAAGAAAATGTAGGTAGGATAAATAGGGCAGGTCAGAAGGTAGGGAAGCAGGCAGATAGCCAGAAAGAAAGAAAGAAAAGGTTTATACGACGTCATAGGTGAGCAACTTGTAATCTATTTACACATCCTCTCGATATTCATCTGAAAAAAAAGGGGGGAAGGAGTCACCATGAGCTCGATGGCACAGACCACAAAACGAGCAAGGAGAGCGTGTTGCGTTCTCTAGGCATAGGCGTGTAGGATAAAATGACGATGGAGGTATTCATGATGGCGCATCGTTACACAGAAAAGAGTGCCATGAGCGTCAGCCACTAAAAGCACGCGAAAACATGCGCCTTTGATTACAGTAGCCAAGAAAAAATGGAATGGAAAATGCGACGCCTTCTTACAACACAGACATTTTTTCCCCGTATTTTTTAAGAACTGTTCCGGGCCGCCCCAGTTTCTGAAGTGAAGCCTCGCTTTTCCCGTCGTATGAACCTCTACATGTCGGAAAAGCCTGACCATTTGCTTTGACAGCACCACGTACGCACTTAGTGAGACAAGTTTTCTGACATTCTATAATGTAATCATGCAGGATTTCAAATCACCAACTTTGCTGGGCCTCAACTATAGCTAATAAAACTCGTAAGACGTATTTGATTCCTGTTAGACGTCATTTCGTATCAGTCTTTCGCATAAAAAAGATATGATTGGTGCTCTCTCCGTCCTGCCGCATACGTTGAAAAAACTTCCGCTGTCAAATCAAATATGTCTGGATGTCATGTCACGACAGCCATTTGCAGTACATGTCTTCGAAAACAAGGGTTCGCGTTTAAACCCTACCAATGTTACGCTTCAATGCTTTTACAGCTGAAAAACTGTGTTCGATGGGGAATTCGGGAGGACATTTACGTATCTATGCGTTGCAGCAGCCCTCACCCGCAGCATATACAACCCTCTCCCAAAGCTTGCAGTGTCTCTCATAAAGTTTTCCAGGAGTACCTAAGGGAGGAGAGCGGATCGCGTCATCCGAAAATCTGATTAATCGAAGAGCAGTGGGTTAAAAATTGCTGTTCTAATGAAATTACTTTACCGAATAAAGAAGGCCCCTGTTTATGCTCGTAGAATGCCAGCAAACTAGAAAAAAGGAAAATATCGAGAGGCAGACATAGGCAAAGTGATAGGAAGGTGGCTGCCCATGTCTGCTTCTCGATTTTTTTTTTCCTTTTTTCTAATTTCTAGTTCTAGTTTCTAATTCTAGTACCAACTAGCCCAACAAGCCGCTCTCATAAAAAACTCTGGTGTCTGGAGATTTCTTTGTTTTTCTCGCTTTCGGTACTTTTTTTTTCCATTACTAAGCATGTTCGTAAGCAGCGCAACAAAAACGACACGTAAGAACCAAGAAGAGACACGCACAAAGCGCTACACTGCAACTGAGGTTTAAAACTTACAAAACACAAAACTTCGTGTTACTTACCATGATGCTTAGCGTAAACCAACCAGCCCAATTTTTCATTTTAATAAGTGTCATATTATATTTTGTACAACGGACAACGTAGTGTTGACAACCGCATTTCTACTGTTTCGCCTCACTGCACTCTCGTTTTTCGCCTGACATGTGTAAATGGTGTTACGAAATGGTATCGCCGATAAAGAGCGCCCCAGCTGGAGGCGCTCATTATGAGCACCTGAACTTGAGATAAATGCAAGACGATAGTGCTATAAGCCAATACTTTCAAAAGCGGCGTTCCGCGCACAGTACGCGAATACTATTTGATGGCGAAGAATTATTGCACGCATTGCTTGGCTGTGGAACCTGAACTGCCACCATTGCCATGATTGGCGGTCGGCAACACTCCCAGGTCTAGATCTAGGGCACATACGAAAACACGCACGAAAGAGGACAGTAAGATAGGCACCACAGTTGATCGATGGTAGAACATATAGCAGGAGTAATGAGAAACGTGTTGGTTTGGCTCCAACTTGCGGTAATTAGCATTTTCGTCCAGATCCATTGTCCTATTCCTTAGGATAGGACAACCTCAAAATAAAAAAAAAACATGTTTCGCCCTAAAGACGAAACATCGATTGCGATAGTGAATTAGTACTCAGCTATACGAAGTAGGAATAGTAGTTTTACCGTTCATATAAACTAGGAAACTTCGTTTACTGACTTCATTAACAAACATGTATTCAGCGCGCATAAGGAAACATGAGCATATCACACTTGATGAGCGCGGACATTCGCTGCCAAAACGCTGGTGTGGGCAAGCGCAGCAGCAGCAGTGAGCGAAGTGACCTTCGTGGGAACTATCGCTTCCACGCATGAGCGCCGAGAACCCAACACGCTGTTAGGGATGGCCTGCCGAGGTGCCAATATGCAGGGTTTCTCAGCCAGCTGCAGCAGCAGCGTTGGCATTTTCTGGGAAGCCACCGTCATTCTCCAGTCGAACGGCGCCACTAAGTCTACTGTGTGCGGAGGAGAATACGCGGAATCAGCGACTCTCCGACGTGGGAAGGCCGAGATGAGTTCGACGAACCAGGTATGTTACTGAACCCGCCACCGCCGACCTGGTCTGCCGTGAGCGGGGGAGTTCCTGAGGGAATGTATCTGGCGGCAACGTCCCACGCGCCTTTCAAGACGCAAGGCAATGGAGAACCGGCGGCCACGCTGCAGGGGTCAGCTTGGGAAATAAGAGGCGCCTCCTTTGGTCAAGACGTAAGCCGCGAGTTCTGCGAAGCCCGTCTAGCCTCGGTGGGGGCAGCGAAAGCTGGGCGTACGTGTGTGTGCAAGCCCTCCCGCTCAAAGGGGGCTCGGCTACGATGACTCGAACGTTTGCCTCACCTAGGGACCTAGGGTTGCTCGCTAGTTGGTGCTCTGTGATCGTGCTCGTGAGCGGTGTGCTCGTGCTCGAGAAGCGTTGTGTTTGGAGCTTCGTGCTCGCATGCTGTATGCTTCGCCTTGTGTGCTCCATTTCGGAGTCACGCTAGACTGTCGAATGTATCTCTTGTTCTAATGTAAATAATATGTAAATAAATCCTGCTCGCCTAGTCCAGTCCCCCCAAGTAACACCGATTCTCCTACAACATCTACAACCATTACAACTAGTGGCAGCGGAGAGATCGTCCGACAACCCTGACAACGCACAAAGGGATGAGCCGTGTGCAGATGTCTTCCAAGATACAGCGCGCACGACCGCGTGCGGCAGTGCAAAGTACGCACTTGTTGGCGGAGTCGAAGACCCCTCTTCCCTCCCGCGCTGCCACCCCGCTTTCCTTCGTTTATGGTGCGCGAGAAAGACAGAAACTGTTTATTCGGGTGTTTTGCAAACCGCTCTGCAACTTCCTAATCTGAATTGTTTCCAGCTTCGTTGTTTCAAAAGTTGGTTAATAAATGTTGACTAATGACCTAATTATCTTATTATCACACAAAAATGAGCAACACGTATTTGGTCGCGTTGTGTTAGAGCACATCGGCATATTTTTAAACTCCGGCTAGAGGTAGCTGAAGCAAAACATATATATATATATATATATATATATATTCCACTTGTATTCCACTTGGACACTCCTGATGCAAACGCATTAAAAATGCCAAGAATGGAACTCACCGATGTCCAACGTCTGGGAGAAGACCTCTTCCGAAGCGGGTCCCGCACCTTTGGCGTTGAATGCCTGCACGACGACGCTGTACTGGCTGCTGCGCCTCAGGTCCGTCAGCTCGCACTGCTGCACCGGCGACGCAGCAGAGCTCTCCAGCGTCTTGTAGGAGAACGACTCTTTCGCGTCGCGAACGCGGTAGCCGACGTAGTAGCCCTGAACCAAACCGTTGGACTCCTCGTCCGACGGCGGCTGTTGAATTCGGAAAAGGGAAGGATCAGTTGGTATACAAGAGCATCGTCGTCAGTAAGTATATAGCGTCGATTTCTTTATTCTCCTTCGCAACCTTATATCTTGTAGCTCCGACGTGCCATGTCCTCTACGTGTTATAGAAATCACGATTCCCAAAAAATACTAATCGTCGCAACCACTGCACAAACTTTCTGCGCTGATAACCTAATGCGCCGACAATACAACAAATTGTTCAGTATTTGCGTGGAAGAGCTTTACCTTCTACTTTACCAGCATCGCACTAGTGTACTAAAGCAAGGCGCTACCCGTCAAGAGCACACCACTGTAACCGCCTGACATTTTGGCCCTCGTAGCCAGTGCTTACCTTCCAAGAGACGTGCAGGCTTCGGGAACCAGTCGGAGTGACTTTGATATCTCGTGGCGCACCAGTTGGAGCTGCGTTAAACCATTCGTCATTGAGGAACCTGCTCTTACCTCTAATAATGTTGAAGTTTACAACTAATGAAATTGTTCACATGAGTTTATTTGTGAAACAATAACCCCTACTGAAGCAATCTGTACGTTGTCTTCCTTCAATAAATAAATAAATAAATATTTAATTTCTCAAACTAATAGCCAATCGCAGTTTCGACTTCAATAGCTCCATTTGAAGCCTATATTTACTGCTAAACTCAGTTGGCTGAAATTTCTTTCAGTACCATTTGTCTCAGTACAGCCAAACTGATCCAGATTTCCTCCAAAATTGCGTGCACATCTCTCTATCTACAAAAATTTGGTCAACTAAAACCCAAAGGAAAAAAGCTAGAAGCGAGAACATCCTCTTATAGCTTCGTTCCGAAATTTTATGATCATTTTTGTCACGTGTAGAAAAAAACTATCGGACAGCATGTTTGGCACGTCTCAAAAACACTCAAGTGCTCCAGTCATAGTACTGGCGAGTCCGAGTGTTCCGGTTGTCATACTGAAAACAGTAAAGGCGGAAATAAAGTGCCCAATTTATTAATATATTTATTCTATTGTGTGTCCCAAGACCTTCGGACTTTCAACGTGCCATGAAAAATAGTCTCGTCTCGACTTGAAAAGACCATGAAAAGACCTCGTGTTGATTGTTGGTCTCAAAGTACTAGACTGTAACGTCACAATGCTGGGAAAGTGTTTTGAAATGCCCTCGTCTTTGAGCGGTTACCTCTCTGCACAATAACTAGCCCTTTCACAGCCTCTGATCTTATCATTCAGAAAAATTTTAGGCTCAAGAGTGGGAAATTTAAGGCACATTCTGGTGGGAGAACTGGAGCACACGAGAGAGAGGGAAAATTACCTACAGAAGGCAGAGTTATAGCTTGCTCTGGCCTGCTACTCTGCACTGGAGAAAAGGGATGAGCATGACAAATGGGATGATGATTAAAATAAGGATGATGATGATGATTTGACAAAGCCGGTTCGTTTATACAACTCCAAAATGTTGCAGCACTTTAAAGCCCTGTGGCTAGCCCAGTGGCTTGTAGAAAGGCTACAGCTGCAAACTACTCGCAAAATGTACTATCTCGCGCCGGTAGCGGTAACAGCCCCAAGCGTGACGTGGTTTTCTTTTTTTTCTTTTTCTTTTTGACATCGCTTTCCGAGCAGCTGTGAATTATCCTGCTTGCTCTCCCTCTGGAACACACTATAACTGGCGAGGACAAAATGTATGGCTATGATAAAAACTAGGAATACCTTCTTCTTCTGTAGTGAGGACAAGCGTGTCACTAGGGTCGCTGGCTCCAATGGCGTTTTCTGCCCTAAGCCGGAACTCATAGCTCGTCTTCGGACGTAGCCCACTTGCCACGTGTGAGAATTCGGTAGACTCAATGGCTGTTATTTGCGAGTCATGCTCCCACGAACCTGGAAGAAGACAAAGCCCAAAACCAACATTATACAGACCATCTCATAATCGTAACCACAAGAGCGACAAGACACAGAGAGGCAGTATGTTGCAGCCTGAGAGATCGTTATCAACTTGCAAATTGTACGTTACCTCGTAAAATAAAGGAAAGCTTAAAAAAATGTTAACCAGACCCACGTTCCAGTTGGCAAGCCACAGCGGGTGAAGAGCGCCAAAAGCCAACTGAAAGAAAACTTCACTTTGGTCAAATTAGTTATGGATGAGTGCTATTCGAGGCATCTTGACAAAGTTTCAGTTTCGGTAATTGAATAATTTTCTGAACACCAGCTTTTGAAAAGCACCTAAGAATAAGACGCGTTCACTTGATGGTTGGTGGTTATGACGCAAAACTCCCAGCTTCCCTCGAGACCGTGGCCACGCCGTGGGCAGCCCCTGATCTCGGATGCCGTGCCGTGAAGCCATGCTGTAATGCTTCTCAGCGTTCTGGATCAGTGCCCGATTTCCGGCGAGCGGCAATGACGACGTTCTCTTATTTTTGTTTAGGTATCAAATATTATCATTCTTTGTTATCTTTTCGTGACCTCTCTATTTGTATATCAAAAGTAAAATTGAGCACACAGTTGTTGCCCCACATTTGCAATATCTGAAACTAGGCATTTTTACGGGGTCCAAAATGCATTGTCAGTCGGCCTTTTATGTGGTAAAAAGAAATAAGGGTCAGAGATACATTGGAAGAGCACTAGTTATGGGCGCATGGCAAGTGATTATTTCTGAAGTTGCTCCAAGAAGACGACCAAAAAAAAGAAAGTCGCAGTTTCGCCCGAAAGGGGAAGCATCGATTGCGACAGCAAATTAGCGAACGGCTATACGAAGTCAGGATACTAGTTTTATCGGGCGTGTGAACTTGTAAACATAGGCATACTAACTGAAATAACAAGCATGTTGTCACTCGCGCACAAGCAAACATCGACACATCTCACTCGATGACCGCGGAAACTCGCTGTCAAAACGCTGCAGTGAGCAAACGCGGCAGCAGCAGCGAGCGAATTGACCTTCGTGCTATGCCTCTCGCATCAATGCAAACTAGGGCGCGAAAACACAGCGCATCACGGACACCGTCTCGTCACAGATGGCTTTCAGATACCCCGGACCGTCCGGGCGCGCGGGCCCGCCTGGGCGAAGCCACCTAGGTCGCCTTGGCCTGGGCCGCCCGGAAGAGAACGCCCTCCCTCCCCCCCACCCCCGCCTAGGGTTTCTCCCTTCCACCCGAAGCCTTGCTCGTGACGGAAGGCGGCGCGCTTCCTTCCCACTTTCGTCCGTTGCGGGCGCGAAATTGAGCCGAGATCGCTGGCTCCCCTTCGCACGCTTTCACTCGCACATACAACATACGGCGCGGCGACGATTCTAACGCCCTTGGGCTTTATCCGGAAGCTCGTGGCGACGCCGACGGCAGAAATGAGCCTAGAGTGTCCACATATTTGCTATCGCAATAATGTGGCAGGGTGGTATCCAGCAGACACTGGTGTCGGTTTACGTGGGTGTCTCCTGCCCTCTTCTGTTCTCTGTATAATGTTTTTAAGGGAGTGAAAATGTAGGAAGTGGAAGACAAGGAGTACTCAGAGCATTTAAAAAAGATGTTTGTAAAGTACTATATACAGCAGAAGGAAATGAAGTGGTCAGAGTAGTTTCTACTTCTGTTTCTCTACAGTAGTCGATTATAACCGAACTGACAACACAGATTGCATGAAACTGACTGTACTGAGTCTAGCTTTCGGTTTTTTGTATATTGTTGCTTTGTATCTACGTGTTCTCTACAGCGCACCTATCCGTAAACAGTTGAAAATCAATTTCAGTTGTTTCTTTTTGTCTACTCATAAGGTCATGCCTCGAAGCGATTCATAGATTAAATTTTTAGTTGCGAACAAGAAGGGCGTTTGTGAAGAGCAAATTCACGAGAAAAGCTAACTCAGCGCTTTCTTGTTGATCACTTAATTTTTAAATTTGTTTATTTGGATTTTTGCGCAGATTTTTTTTTTACCTTCCGTGAATTCCTAAAGCGTAAGCGCTGGGACCTTATTGCTGACTGAGGAGGTTTCTCTGGTAGTCGTCAAGGGTTATGTGTATGAAGGAATTGTTGATATGTAATGGCGCGAATGATTGTATCCAGCTGAAATGTAAGGAGAAATAAACAAAGTAGATTTAAGGCGACAGTTGAAAAAAAGAATCCCAGTGATATACCTTTACCCAGGTATCTTAGTGCTCACCGTCTCTCCGCTTGTGCTCCAGCAGGTACTTCAGCACGGGGCTGTTCCCGGAGTAGGGAGGCGACCAGGACAGTGTTACAGCATGGCTCGCCGTCTGGGTTGCTTCCAGCCCACGCGGCTTGTCCGGGGGCTCTGATTGGGCGATGCATTCAGTAGACGAGAGCGTAAAGGCAACGTTATAAATGTTTCTTTCGAAGCGCATATATGTTCGAAATGCAGTATTACTTGGATTTCAATTTCTACTTTGGGAATATAGCGACGCGCTCAATACAGGCTGCATACTCTGAAAAAAAAATTGAACTAGGACTCCGACTCTCCGACTCGAAACGACCGCCGGCTTCTCGGCCGATCTCCTGTAGTAGGGCACATGCCATGATATAGCAAGCAAGCAAGGAAGCAAACAAACAAACAAACAAACGGGGCCCGCCAGTTTGGAATCAGCATTATTTTGTCAAGCAGGCTGATCACGCAACTCATAAAGCGTTATATATCACTATTGAGCACACATATATATCTCACATTGCCTCGAAGATCACCGACGCGGGGTGTTGCTTAGCACAAGCTTTAGCGTGTGCCTGCGCTTATGAGTCCCGCCGCGGCCGCTAGGTGCAACCCCCCCCACCCCCCCTTCCCCATGATTCATGTCAGCTGACCAAGCAAAAAGGGGCTCAAGTCGCACCTGGCGGTCAGCCTTGCCCATATTTCCAAAAATACTTGCGAAATACGCTGTTCTTCCTTTAGCTCAAATGCATTTATGTATGATATAAATGAAGAATACAATTATTTAAAAATCAATAAACTCGTTTCCATTTGCCAGTCAATGCTTGAACTACAAACTATCCCGCAGGCATTAAACGTATCGCACCAGAAATGTGCATTTGAGCGCGGTGCTGAAGGCCACTAGTGCGACATCTTGTGCGCACCAAACAACACGTTTTTAGCAGTATTGTTGCTCCTGCAGCCAAGGTTATATAGCTGTTAATTAAGTGCACTCCATCCCATTAACCTCTCGTTTTCCTAATGATGTGCCGGAATGAGGTTAAAACTAAGGTTAGTTCGCGATGCGCGTTCATTGTCTTAGTACAGTTGTTATTAGCATGCCGGTGAGATGCTTGCACTGACCTTACTCGCCATCTTTGCAAGCAAATCACGCATCTTGCGGCCGTTAAGAAACGCTGTTGTCTTTCCGCTATAGTGTACACTTCGTTTAGGTATCTGTTCCATCACTCTACATTCTGTTTTGGCCACCTGCAAATTAATATTCGGGGTCTTTGCTTCTGTCGTCAGAAACCATATTTTGACGAGAGCGTTGTCTAAACACTCAACCATTAGATCCTGACCTCTCACAGAAAGTGAGGACCGAATGGTCCTCTGTTGTGCCTCTATGCACAGGTGCCTCTATGCACAGGTGCATAGAAAGTAGCTCATTGTTGACCTCAACATTGTTACTGCACTACAACCTGAGAGGCAACGGGAAGAATGCCGTCCTGAATGGACATTAGGGATCGTTTCCATCACTTTCATCTGCACTGCGAAACGCCCTGCTTATACTGGTTGTCCCATGAAACTTGGGCCAAAGCTTTAAAAATATGCAAATTCCAAGTAGCTGTACAAAATCAAGTTAATGTTGTTTGACGCCGCTTGGATATACTCAGAGTATTTTTTTGCATTTCGCCTAATTACATAATTAGTATTAGTCATTTATTGATTTCTCAAATAATATAGATGAAAAGTGTGAATGATAAAATTGTAGAACATAAAAGAACACCCGATACAGCTTTATTTTTTCCGATACGTGCTGCATAAAAATGTTTTAGAGGCATTAATGAAACCCGCGAATACACGCAAAATTGCCGTGCGACTGGCCGCGCGAGGCACTTCCATAAAAGGTGAATTATTTTAAACTTGTAACACAACCACATATCTTTACAGAGGCTGAAATATGTGTATACGAACGCTCACGGCCAAGGCTTTGGCAATCGTTAGAAGCCTTACTTTGACGCCATTTAGTTTACCGTGTAATTTCTAACAGAAATACTGCTACGACATAAAGTACTCCTACCCGCCGTATTAGCTCAGCGGCTAAAGCGTTGCGCTGCGAAGCATGAGGTCTCAGGATCATACCCCGGCCACAGCGGCCGCATTCCGAATGCAAAAATGCCCGTGTTCCGGGAATCGGGCGCACGTCAACGATCCCCAGGTGGTTATAATTTCCACAGTCCCTTCACTACGGCGTGCCTCATAATCATTTCGTGGTTCTGGCACTTAAAACTCCACAACCTCGCTCTCTTTCCTTCTCTAAAGTAGTCCTAGTGATGGCAGCAGATATACTTTCACACCCACCCACCCTGGACGACGACCTGGAAGTTCGTGTCGTCCCTTCCGTAGGTGTTCTCGGCGTAGCAGCTGAACAGCGACGAGTCCCTGCGGTCCACGCTCGGGATGCGGACGACGTACTCGAGGCCGTCGGTTCCCGGTTTTTCCTCCACCACATACCTGCAGTTTTTGAACGAAGATGATACTTAGGGGTTGTATTTGATTACGCTTGCGATCGTCTTGCGGCAGCAGCCTCAGCAGCAAAATATGAGCATCTCACTCGCTCATATTTTGTTGTGGGCTCTGTAGAGCATGCTCTCACAACGCCTTTTGCTATCTAGTCGGTGGACGTTTACTCACCGTGGTGGCCAATGGTAGCGTAGTGGCTTTGGAGTTGAGCTACTAAGCCCGAGGTCGCGGGATCAAATCCAGGCCGCGGTGGCCGTACTTCAATGGGGGCAATGTGCAAAAACACCCGTGTACTGTGCTTTGGATACCAGTAGTTTACTGGAAGTATACTGAAAATGAATGCGGAGTCTCGCACTACGGCGCGTCTCATAATCATATCGTGGTTTTTGCAGGTAAAGTCCAAGAACTAAATTTCTTTGGGTCAAATCTACAGCGTCAAGGATCAGGTGCACAGCTGTGCGCCTGATGTAGTGCGTCCCAGCTAACCTTTGACAAGATTTTAAATATACACCACTACGCAATTAGAGGAAGCGAGTCGCACTATGTCGCGTGTTATATCCAAACAAACAACAACATATTGAAGCTATATTTGTCAACTCCAGATAATGCTAGGTGTTGAAAACAACGTCCAATAAAATAGTTACCGGTATCATAGGAAATCAAGCGCCTGGTGTCGGGACATGGTCTTGCGCATGCGCGCCATTTCGTGCTCATAGGCCTGCAAATGTAGGCTGCTGAGCACAAGGTCACGAGATCGAATGCCGGCCACGGCGGCCGCATTTCGATGGGGGCGCAATGCGAAAACATCCGTGTACTTAGATTTAGGGGCACGTTAAAGAATCCCAGGTGGTCGAAATTTCCGGAGTCCTCCACTACGGCGTGCCTCATAATCAGAAAGTGGTTTTGGCACGTAAAACGCCATAATTTTCAAGGCCTGCAAATGCGGCCTCTTTTGGGCAGCCTGCTGTAGAAATCACGATGCGTGCAAAGAAGATTACGCTGGGAGAGCGTTGAATGATCGGACCGTTGTGACGTGCAACAATGAGCAGCACTTTGTGCCGGCAATAACAGACACCACTCTACCAGCGTAACCTATTGCATCGATCGTGTTTTTGACAGCAGGCTCGCCAGGTGTTGACATAACGGAAGGTCCATGAGCACGCGCATGCACAAGGCCATGTCATGACACCAGGTGCTTGCTTCGTCAGAGGCCTGCACATTATGACTGCTTTTCCAGTCCCAATCGGATCGACTAAGCTCCAGGGCACAGCAGTTTTAAATTTCTTGAAACCATCTTTCTTTCTTTCTTTCTTTTTTTCTTTATTCATTTATTCAAAACATTCCTTACAGAAATGCCTTGGGGGACGCGACAATAGGCACTGAACGTGCCTGACTAATAAGGAAATGACTTAATAACTTTGACTTAATAAGGAAATGCCTACCTTGGCTCCGCGGTAGGGCTAAAGGCGTGCCTGTCCCTCGTCCAGGTGACCGTGATGGGCGGCTCGCCGACGGCACGGCAGGTGAGCGCTACGCTCTCACCGCGACGAACGGTAAGCGCCTGGAACTTGCGCTCGAAGTGTGCAGCCACTGCAAATTACCGGACGCATAGAGAAACTTGCAGGTTTCAGCGAATAAACTGAAGTCACTTAGTGCGACAGCAGGCTCTCGCAGCGGTCATCGCCGCAATGGGTGTGACACTGGCAAAGACCACCGCAGGAGCAGCGCGGCAGCATGCCGCAGTTGCTGACGTTGTACACAGAATATGGACTAGCTTTTCATATCTTTCCTAGAGATGACTTCCCATTGAATAGATGAAAGCTTCGTGTGAAGATGGAAAGGTAACCGTCACGCTACAATTGGGCCTTCTCAGACGTTGCCCACTGACGCCATGACCCTTATGTGCTCTGGAAATAAATGTTGTGTAAAAGACAATCTTAAAAACTCGCCATACCACAACCATTCTTATGCGATTTCAAACATGTTGCCGAACTCCGAGAATGCTCTCGTCTACTGCAAAATTTTACCATCCATTAGTTTGCTCCTGCTATGCTCCCGCTCGCCATACTGATCTGTTACACCGGGTGTTATCAGGATACGGTTCTTCAGTTGTTCACTCCTTACTTTTTTTTCTGATACGGTGTATACTACGTCATGACCGTTAAGATTTAAAATCGTCAACTTTGTTTCATCACTATAAATGTTGATGGAGCTAAGATGTATCTGTTTCAGAAAAAGAAAAACGTTCATAAATGCCTAAATCAGTAGATATTAGTGAACGACCATGTTCATGGTGTACACATTCTCGAGTGTGTCCATCGTCAATGCGTTGGGCTGCAACACTGCTTCTCTCCTTTTATTTTTGTCCATCTTCTCCTTCCTAGGCTAGCAAAGGGAACCCGCTTCTCGTTCAGCTTTCGCCTTTCCTTTTGAAGTTTACATCTCGACATTCTCGCTTTGCGCATTTCCTAAGGAAAATGCAATAAAAAGGTGACAGAAAAGAATAAAGAATGGCGATTTCGGTTTTACCGAAATCGATGATTCAGAGATGCGGCTTCTCATCTTCCGACACTTACCATGCACGTCGAGCTTAACCACGGTGGAGATGCCGGGCCCGACACCATTCAATGCCTGGCACATGTAATGTGCGGCATCGGTGGTGTCGGCCTCGCGGATGCTCAACGAGCCGTTCTCCAAAATCTGCACGTTGGCGTTGCTGATGATCACGGAGAAGTCGCGGCCGCCTTCCGAGCCTGGTGGAAAGACAGATGCAAAATAGAAAAAATAATGTACCCGTACTCGATGGTTGTCCTATGAATAACAACGTGGGTTTATGACGTCTATTCGTATTGAATTATAGTTCATTCAATAAGAGCAAATAAGGGCCATTCGGCTACTCGATAAAGGGTACGGCCTGGTATAACGGAAAAACGGCCTTTCACCGACAGCTTTAGCTATGTCAAGCGTAAAAGGAAGGCTCACTGCGAGATTAAAATACTGCTCTGGAATGTCACTCGGTAGATGGTCACACGCCATTGTCGTATGTGCGAGGGACGAGTAACCTTTTCTTTATGAAAAGAAATGCAGTGTTCCTGTTCTTTTATACTGCACCTCCTATCGCTTAGGTATTTCAAAAATATAGAGCACGTCTGTTTCACTTTCTGTGTACTACACTTAGTCGTAAATATAACATTTACTGCATGCTAATTTACTTTGCATAGGCAGTACGCTGGTCTCTTACAAACTTCCTAGCGGCGTATCTCCAATATTTTTTTTAGGAATTCCCTTCAGTGGTACGACAGCTGCACCAATCTGCATGCTCCGAATTCATGAGTGATTGTCACTGCGTGAACTCGTACAAGGCGTGGGGAGAGATGTCGGCGTACAAGGCGAAACACTCTCGGTCGTATTCTTCATAAGCCTAGAATTGGCGTTCGAAGTCTGCGTTGCTTGGATGTTTCCTGAAATATACTATGGCCGAAGTATGTCGTTCGCAAGTGCCTTTGGTCGGCCGCCTTCACTAGTGATATGCCCGACATCATGACGGGCCAGAATTTGCTCTTGCGAACAATTCTGCCATAAGAGCTTTTTTGTGAATGCAGGCTTTATGCACGCCACCTATCTCTAGAGTTTCAATGAAAACTTGTTTACGGAATGAATGGGTTGCGTCAGTTGCTATAATTTACCAGGAAATTGACGCATATGTGCGTAGCCGTCTGAAAAAAAAGGGACATGGACCGTGTCGCAATGGGGATGAATGGCCCAGTTAATGGGCCAACACAAGGCCTGACAAAGTGGACAAGCAAATTTCTGCAACCATATATGTCCGCCGTATCATTTATTCAGTGATACACTTTTTGTCGATACTTACGGTTCGCTTTCTTCCATCGAATGACGGGCACTGGAAATCCGTCAGCCTGGCAGTCGAAGGTCACCGCCTGGCCCATGATGGTCGCCTTATCCACAGGCTCATGACGCCACCTGGGTGTCACTACCAACAACAAAAGAAAAGAAAGCGCGTGTATAGGGTATAGAGCTGCTTTGCAACCCCTTAATTTAGAAGCAGCAGTGTATTTTGAAGGCTTCATTGCGGTGGAGCTCTGGCAAAGTATAGCGTCAAATTATTTTTACTGCTAAAGGATATTTAAGTGCAAAAAAAAATGTAAATGCATAGAAAGCCCATAGAGAAGAGAAGCTGTGTCTTCTTCTTTATGTTACCCACCGGTGTCAGGGCCGTGTGACTTTGGCGACGTGCTGCTGAGCATCAGGTCGCATACGTTTGCTTACCAGCCGCAGCAACTCGAAGTGTATATGTTTGGATTAAAGGAAAGTACGTTCGGAAAGCATGTTTAGCAACCCCACGTAGTCGCCATTCATCAGAGTGCCTCCGATGCGGCGTCTCGATTGCGTAAACCCGATGTTGGCTCGAGAGATTAGAGCTGAGTTAACGCATCAGAGTTCTGCATTCAAGTAGTCAATCGCGGATGCAAGTCATCGTTCAGCAAGCGCCACCTGTTCACCAGTACTCGGTATCTTGACTGTGATTCGCTGAATAGGGCTTACGACAAAGTGAGTGCTTTTTTCTGTGTGTGGTAACATTTTAGCTTTTCTGCTGTGCAAAGAAACCGGAAAGAATTCACTGCTTGTAGCTGCTAATACTATAGTGATTCTGCTGTGTCGGCTGTGGGTAGGAGTAGCATTCACCAACTCCTACAGCTATCGTATTGGAATGGTGGATTCATCAATGTGCGCTAAGTGCAAGTGTGAAGAGACCATCAATCACCTTCTCTGCCACTGTTCTCGCTTCGATAATCAACGTGAGACTCTCCAGTGTGCCTTAAATAGACTGGATGACAGGCCATTTACGAAAGCGAATATCTTGGGAGCCTGGCCTCACAGTTCATTGGCCTAGAAAGCAGTTCGAGCGCTTTTTCGCTACCTGAGGGCAACAGACTTGAGTGCCCGACTATAGACATCCTACACCTAAGTTCTCTCTCTCTCCCTCTTTCACTCCCCATTCCCCACCCCACGCGTAGGGTAGCAAACTGGACTCAGTCTGGTTAACCTCCCTGCCTTTCCGTCTTCCCTTCTCTCTCTATCTCTCTCTTGCTAGCTTGTCTCTGCAGAAGAGAACATATGAGCACAGGGAGAAAAGAAGAAACTAATTCCGTAGCGCAGCGCGCCTATCAGCGTTAGTCGGCTTAGCTGCAAAATTTGGAAATCAAAACAGGACTTTCGTCAGATCATACCGATGCACGGATACTAAACGCTTGCAATTGCTAACAAGTTTAAAAGCTATTCGTTTTTCAACAGTAACAATGAAAACGCCGAACAGCTCGCATCCTTTCTCACCTCTGAATGCTTCCAGAGCAAACCGGTTTGCAGGTATAAGCCAGTTTGGTTACAACGGCTATCAGTTTCAAGGCTGCACAAGCCTCTTTGTGACACCGAAGCAGCCTTTCCACTTAGAAAGAGCCCAGCGCCAAGAAAATGAATTAAGTACACCAACATTATGGAAAGAGGTACCAAGAAGTCGTGATGATACTAGGTACAGGCCTCTAAAGAATGGTGGCCACTTCGCTGTCTGCTTGCAGCATGACTATGGGACTTTCACAATTCCTCATTTTGCACTGCGCCCCTTCAGTGCAGAGGAGAGAGTGACTTCTTATAGATACAGGTACACGTACAGGAGGACGATAAGGAGGAGGAGGAGGATGAATTAAAGAGAGAAGGCAGAGATGTTAACCAGAAATGCTTCTGGTTGGCTACCCTGCCCTGGGGGACGGGAAAGAGGAAATAGAAAGATAAGGTACACGTACACAGTTCTGCGGAGTGAACGAGCTAAACCGATAGGAAAACTTTGAAAGGTCAAAACAGCACTGACTGCTTGCTGTAAAAAGAGGGCTACATATGCTGAGGAGCTTTCTACAAATTTCATGATTGTCGTAAAACCGTTAATAAGGAAGAACAAGGCTAAAATACTTGCAAAACACATACAGAAATCTTCGCAGCGGATAGCTCGAACACCAAAGGTAAGCCCAGCAAAAAGATATTCGCGCTTTCTTTCCTAGCAAAGATATGCTACGCTACATTCTTCAACGGGTCACTTGTACGTCAGCGCTTAAGTTCTGGTTTTAACGAGGAGCAACGAATGCCTTTGAATAGTGCTTCATTTCTATGGGGACACCAGAATCTTGGGGTAAAACCCGTACTGAACACTCCTGGCAGGCGCTTAGACATCCTGCTGCGTTTTCTTTTCATGGGAAATAAACATTTATTCAAATCCTGGGGTTGTACGGGCCAAATCCACAATATCATTATAATTTCGGAAAAATATTGACCATTTAATGTTCTTGGACGTGCTCCTAATTAACGGTACACTGGTGTTTTTGCGTTTCTTTCCCGTCAAAATGCGGCCGCCATGGCTAGGATTCGGTCTCGCATCCTCCGATTTAACAGCGCAATGCCAAAGCCACTGCGCCACCTCTGCGAGCCTTTATAAGAAGTCCAAGAGTTTGACTGGCTCATTGAAGTTTACAGAATGGTTATATTCTGAAGAGATTATTGTGCCCGTGAGTGTTACACCGATGAGCCAGAGCCCGGAAATTTAGCCACATACTGCTTTTGGCATTCCCAATTTGCATTGTAAATTATCGAGTTTTACGGGCCAGAACCACTTTCTGATTATGAGTCACGCCGTAGTGGGGAACTGCGGAAATTTTGACCACCTGGGGTTCTTTAACGTGCACTTAACTCTAAGTACACGGGTGTTTTCGCATTTGGCCCCCAACGAAATGCTGCCGCCGTGGCCGGGATTCCATCCCGCGACCTCGTGCTTAGCAGCCCAACACCATAGCCACTGAGCAACCACGGCGGGTTCCGAATTTGCATTCGACGCGGCTTTCGCTGCCGGAGGCAAGCGGTGAGACAGAAGGATGGGGACTTTTTTCGAGCAAATATAAGTATGCCCTTCCCCGGAAAGTAAGGCAACCGTAAACAATGGAGTGCCGGGAAAGTAAACGCCGCCGTAAGTGCTGACGGTTTTCGATCCCCGTTTCTACGCTTCTCGTCATTGCCCCCGCTATTTTCGTTAGCGTCTTTTGCAGCGTTAGCGCAGCAGAATACATGGAGACGCTAGTGTATGTTTGATGAGGTTAAACCGCTGAAGTTAAGAGGAGCATCAAGGTGGTATGCTAGAAGAGAAGCGCAGTCCTTCGGTGAGAGCAAAGAAAAAAGGGGGAAAAACAGAAAAAAGAAAGAAAAAGAAAGCCTCTCTCAAGAGCAACCGTCGTCTCTTCGCGGCGCGTGAATGAGCATTATCGTATAGGAATCAACGAAGAGTAAGGAATAAATAACATTTCTCGCTCCTTTCAAGCAGCAAAATATTTCTCCGCAAATTTTCTGTAGAATGCCATGTGAAAATGCATATGCAAGCATGAAGAAAATTTCAAGGAGATGAGGGGACCTCCTGGGGCCAGAATTATGCTTAAGAAAAAGGAATCATTATAGGGCCTTATAACGCAAAACTATTCTAATCTCCTGACGTGAAATTTACGTAACCACCAACGCAAAATTTGGACGGTTACAAGCAGCGTTGTTTGGAGAGCCCAATCAAACGCTGTCCTAATGTACAGTAGGTCATCTTTTTTTTTCTTTCAAAGCGAATAGCATTCCTTACATTGAGCGGTTTTTTCTTATCTGATTGGCCTACAAGAGGTGACGATCACGCTCAAGTGGAAGGGGTCTCGTTGGGGTCGAGCGAGTGCAGTGAAAGTTCATAACTTGGTAAAGGGGGTGGTGCCACCGTCTGAAATTGGTCCACTTCCCCTTACTTAGCTTGCGGTGGCTGTTCGAAAATCGCAGCGGCATGCTACATAAGGCTAAAAATGCTGCTATAACGGATACTTATGGAAGAAGGGTTGGCGGAGGTACACCGTATACGTGTCAAAAGGGCTGGTAACGTTACACTGCGACGCAAAAATTTGTATTATGGGAAAATAAATTCATGATGCCTGGCATCTCCGAGTACCCAGTACGAGAGCTATCAGCGGGAAGCCATCTTCTGCTCCTTTCGGAATGGGACAATCTGCGCTGTTCCTAAAAACATTGCTCGGAATATTATTGTATCTTTAACGCGTACACGTCACTATGACGCAGCGAAATGGCGCTTGTTTATGAAGTCACGTGACAGAGAAGCGAAGTGGGCGCAGCCCAAAGACTGCTGACCAGTGGCAGAGTGCTAATGGAGAAAAAGGTGTCTAATGACAAATAATGATCCTTCGTTTGTTCGGCCAAATGGAGCATAATCAGTGTGTACACGTCATATCACAAGGGGAGCTTCGCGTGACAGACTGGTGAAGTGGAGGTGGCGCGAAGACCACTTGACCAAGTATGCAGGGCTGATCATCGAATACGAATAGCAATCGTTTGGACTAGCTTTACGTTACAGCGTCCATAAACGAAGCGCAAAAGAATGACGACACAAAGCAAATAACGACGAGGACGCAGCCCTACCACGACTGTTCTTTTCGCACTTTCGTGCTTTTTTTAAAACGATTTCATTCGGACTTTCCCAACTTACAGTCAATCTAAAGAAAAATTTAACAGCTTATGATCGAAGATACGATAATTATTGTATGCTCATGCGTGTATTAGAATAATATTTCAGTTGAGCGGTACAGGGAAGACTCACACAGACACACCTCAGCTCACACACACCTTAGCTTCCGCGGTTCATTCTCAGCAATAGTATGATCCAACATCGCTGAAGAACTTTGTGACGCGTTTTTACGTTGCTTCATCTTTCTTGTTTTTTTTCGAAACAGCCGGTGAGCACTCATTCTTCAGCGCACGTAATTGTACTGAGTCAACCAAAATGTTTAATACACAACTCAAGTTTTTCGGAATGTTCCCGAGCATTACCATCGTATTTATGTAGTGAATTGTGACCGTATACTTATGCATTAAGTGACAGCTGGCTTCCAACCTTAACGTTACGAGACTCGCTTCGCGTACGCTCGGTATGAACGGAAATAATTAGGTTATGCATTTACATATTGCGGTAGTAAAGAGTTAAATCAAAGTACATAGGCATCCCGTCATTCCCTCCCCAATGTGTTATCATCATGATATATGTGAGAACAGGATACCCTTATATAAAAATGACGGAAAAGTTGAAGCTGCACATGAACTAATCGGTCAGCAATCAGCAATGCACTGCCACAGATAAAAGTTGCGTAGAGCCACTCGGACCTTCCTGCATGAACGCAAGCTTTTTATTGAAGGCTACAGTTTTGTAGCCTTCTGAGCCATTGCCTAACATAATTTTTTTTTCTAGTGGCGTAAATGTTTCTCGCTGAGACATATTCGGATCTCGTCTCTCCTCTAGATCACCGCATTGCACGTAGGGTCACGATGAGTATTCTCCAGCAGCGCGTGGTTGGCACATGCCACGGCATGGTTATTGATCACTCTCAAGTTTCATGCTCAGCTGTGAACGTCGACTGAAGAGCCTGGGGGACAAAGGATGGCGGAAGATGTCACAGTAATATAAGAACTTAAGGCGTAGTTGTCCGCTTCAGCCAATTTGACAAGCTCATTGCGCACACTGGGGTACGCCAAAGGCTTGAGTCTGCCTTCAAATTATTACTCGACTTGTTCCCTGAAGTGTGCCAGCCAGAAACTACGTTACGGTCACCCATCACGCCAGATACATACACGTACTATTGACCAGCAACCTCAGTTCGAAACAAATGCACCTGAAAGAATACCTACTTATTGTTTAGAGCGCCCAAGGATGAGTTAATGCATACACCATACCTTAAATAATGCACGGATACGCTTCTGACTTTTTACAGCGAAGCTGTTCATAGCTTGGCTTCCGAAAATTCTTTGTGTCCATCAAGGTCGCATGGGCTTCGTAGATTCCTACCCTCACGGACTATCTCGACCCACCGGGCCGCCAACTTTTGGGTTGGATCTGAGAGAGCTAACAAGCTGGATCAGCCGGACACAGATTTCAAGACGGTAGGATCATTTTTGGCAAATTACCGGACTTTGACGGGAAACGCTCGCCGCTAAGCCTACCGAGGTTTAGCACGACTACGGGCGTTTGCGGGCAGCCAGGCCCGCTCAGCGATAGCGATGCAGCCTGGACCCGACTCCCGCTCCACGAAATATCCTAATGTTGAGCCATCGACGAGTAGACTAGCCCAGAACTTGCTAGAAGCACAAGAGATGGACGACGACCACCTCGGCGCCTCCGACTCCGAGAATTCGGCGGACGGGGAGATCGAGGACTCCGCCATGCAGGAGCAGCAAGACGCTCACAAAGAAGACGAAGCAAATTGGGAATTGGTTATGACCAAACGCCAAAAGAATCGACAAATAAAGAACGGACGGAACGCCGGCAGCGCCGGGAATTCCCCGGCCCCACCGCCGACAGCTGGCGCGCCAGCTTCCGGCGCGCTGAAAAAAGACGGGAAAGGAGCGCAGCGGCAGTCTAGGCAGAGGCTGCCCCCGCTCCCCAGAGACGATTTCAAGATTATTTTGCGACCGAAGGGACTCGTAGTCAAGTCGCTCCAGCAATTTCAAGTGGCCCGGGCCGTAGCCGCGGCATGCAGCAACAAGTTCGAAGGAAGAGACCTGATCACGAGGCTCCGCACAGGGTCCAACATAATAATCGTGAGCACGCCGAACGAGGAGGCCGCCCAGCTCGCGAGGCGCATCACTAGCTTCACGCTCGAGGGACGCTCATATGACGTGAACGCTTACGTGGCCGCACCGGAAAACACCCGGCGTGGCGTGATACACGGAGTGGACCCCGGCGCGACACCGGAGGAACTGAAAGCCGACTTGTGGACGCGCACACAGGGTGTCACCATTCACAGCGCCCGAAGATTAGGCAAGACCAAGACGGCCGTCATCACCTTTGACGGACCGATCACACCGAAACACGTCATCTACTGCGGAGCCGAGTACAAGTGCTACCCGTACCGGCCCACAAGACAAATCTGCTACGTTTGCTGCCAACAAGGTCACCGCTCCGACGTGTGCCCCACACCGGACGCCAAGGCTTGCAAACAGTGCGGGATGCAGAACCCGCCAAAGGATCACCAGTGTATCCCCAGATGCCTGATCTGCGGAGGCAACCACACTACCGGATCGCGGGAGTGCCAAGACCGACTAAAGAAAGCCAGGGACCTGCGAGGCAAGGCCAACGGCGACAACAACGGCGGCGGACGCGGGAGCAGACGTCGCAGCCGGGACGACCGCGGCAAGAAGCCGCGATGGTTCAGCTCGGAGGAGGAGACTTCGCGGAGCCGTTCGAGATCCCGGGCGTCGCGGAGCCGTTCACGGAGCCGGTCACGGTCCTTCCCGCCCCTGCCGCCCCTGCCGCCCCTGGCCATTAAGGGAGCAGGCCAGCTGCAGCAGCAGCAGCAGAAGAAGAAGACGAAGAAGGAGCCTACCCGAAAGAGCGGCGGCGTCAAGGTGAGCTGGGGAGCCGAAAACCCTTGGTTTGCTCCGCACTCGGGTGGGGTAGCTAACGAAAAGAACAACACAAACAGCCACCGCGAACAGCCTAGACAGGAGGACGCGGAGAAAATAGCGCTGAGACGTGAATTAGAGCTATCACGCGCTAAGCAGGAAGAGCTAGAACGCCAAATAGCAGAGCTAACGAAGGCAGTGCGAGACCTTAGGTCGAACAGCCCTGCGCAGCCACAGACCGTACAAACCCAAGCCCCATGGCAAGCAGGCAACGAGGATTTCGCCACGTTTAAAGCAGAGATTCAGCAAATGATGCAGCAGATGATGCAGCAACAGCAGCAACAAATGCAGCAAGTGCAATTACAAGTCACAGAGCTCCGGAGCAGCATCCGCAAGCAGAAGTTTACCGAGAACATTAGAGCGAAGGCCTACCACCGCCCCGCGCTGGCATCCCTCGCCGACACATCCGCAAACAACACCGAGGCTTAAACATGGCCAGTACAACTTTAAGCAAGCAAGAAAGCTTAGATATATGGCAATGGAACTGCAGAGGCTACCGTAAGAAGCAGGGCCTCCTCCAACAATACATTCACACGCAACAAGCACCGCCTGACATCATATCGCTTCAAGAGACGGGCACGACACCAACACTCGCCGGATACACGTGTTACGAGACTCAAGAGAAAGGAAGAACGGCTACCCTAGTCAGCAAGGCACTCATCGCCATAAGCCACGACAGGATAGCCGACACCGACGTAGAGCACGTGATTGTAGAAATTATACCCAAGAAGAAAAGAAAGAGGGGCAGTATATTTATTGTAAATGCATACAGCCCTCCGAAACAGAGGAAGGCCAAATTCTACGAGCTTTTCCATGGCGCACGCAAACTAGCGAAAGACAGCACGCTAATCATCCTAGGAGACTTTAACGCCATGGACAAAAGCTGGGGATACCAAACAGCAAACCCAAAAGGCAAAACGCTAGCGGAGGCAGCAGAGAACACCGACTGCAACCTACTCACAGACCCAGACACTCCAACCAGAATCGGAAACAGCGTTAGCACCGACACCTGCCCCGACCTCACGTTCATACGAGGAGCGGAGCAAGCAGTGTGGGAGAACCTGATAGAGAACCTAGGTAGTGACCACTACATACTCAAGACACAAGTAACTTCGGACAGGCTAAGGCGTCAGCTGGGATCGGCAAAAATTACGGACTGGAGCGCTTTTCGAGAGGCATGCGATAGGAATCTCGCCGAGAACGGGATCCAATCGATAGAGGAGTGGGGGAAAATTCTCATTGAAACACAGCGCAAGTACACCAAAGAAATCACGCGAACGACGCAGACGCCCGAGGTAGACGCCAGACTGCTCAAGCTGTGGGAAGCTAGACGCGGGCTCACCAAGAGGTGGAAGAAACAAAAATACAACAGGAAGCTAAAGATAAAGATCGCAGAAGTCACAGCGAAAGCAGAGGAGTACGCGGCGCACAATTGGCAAGGCAAAATTGGCAGCAATTCAGCGACTCCCTCAACGGAACTTTGAACACAGCGAGGACGTGGCATATCCTCAAGGCTCTCATAGATCCGACCAAGACCAAGGCAGAAAACAACAAAACCATCTACCGGTTCATCCACCACTACGAGGGACCAGACTCCGAACTCCTGGAGAAGGTGCGCGTTAAATGCTTCGGGGACACAAACCCAGCAGCTTACGCAGAGCGCTACCGAGGAAGAGAAAACGTTAACCTGGACAGACCCATCACGCGAGAAGAGGTCTATGCAGCGATTCGAAACACAACCAGAAACACGGCCACGGGTGCAGACAAGATAAATAACGCACTCATCCGCAACCTTAGTGAAGAGTTAGTCGCAGAATTTACCGACTTTCTCAACAAACACTGGGAAGCTGAGACCATCCCCGAGGGGTGGAAGCATGCGGAGGTAGTGATGATTCCTAAACCGGGCAAGAAACTGCAAATTGAGAACCTCAGACCGATCTCGCTCACATCTTGCCTGGGAAAACTATACGAACGAGTGGTGACGCTGAGACTACAACAGTACATGGAGGACAAGGAACTGTATCCCCACAGCATGTTTGGATTCAGAGCAAAATTATCGACCCAAGACGTACTGCTTCAAATCAAAGAAGAAGTACTCGGGAACGTCCCCAGGAGCGGGGAGAATATAATAATGGCATTGGATATCAAGGGGGCTTTTGACAATGTAAGCCACGAAGCTATCCTCACGGGCATGAACGACCTGAACTGCGGGAGGAGAGTCTACGGCTACGTCAAAGCCTTCCTTTCAAACAGAACGGCAACGATTGGCCTCGGAGGGCTCCGATCAGAGAAGTTCCTTACTCCAAACAAAGGGACGCCTCAAGGGTCGGTCATCTCCCCCACTCTTTTCAACATAGCAATGATTGGCTTGGCAAAACAGTTAAAAGAAATCGACGGCATACACCATGCCATGTATGCCGACGACATCACCATCTGGGTTAACACAGGCTCGCTCAGACAGAAAGAAGAGAAGTTACAAGAGGCAGCCACCTGCGTAGAGGACTACGTCAGAGCAAGAGGGCTAGCCTGCTCCACTGAGAAGTCCGAGCTCCTGAGAGTTTGGAGAGGAAAGCAAAACCGCACAGTCCCCACCACCGACGAGTTAAAGCTCAACGTCTACCTCGAGGGCAAGCCGATACCGGAAAAGACGCTCATCAGAATCCTGGGGATGTGGATACAGTCAAACCAACGCTGCACCCACACCCTCGCCCTACTCAAGGCATCCACCCTACAAGTGGCCCGCATGATCACGCGCATCTCACACAGACGCCACGGCATGCGAGAGGAGGACACACTCAAGCTGGTCACAAGCTTGGTTGTCAGCCGAGTGGCATACAGCCTCCCATACTACAATCCCATCAAGAGTGAGGTACAACAGGCGGACGCGATTCTACGCAAAGCCTACAAAACCGCACTCCACCTTCCCCAGAACACCTCAACCGAAAAGCTCCTAGCCTTAGGACTACACAACGCCTTCGACGAATTGAAAGAGGCGCAACTAGTCTCCCAACAACGCAGACTACAGCGGACCCCATCTGGCAGGGAGCTCCTGAAGAAACTAGGCTGCGCCGATCAACTGCAAGAGATCCAGAGGACGGAAACGATTCCGGACGAGTATCGCAACAATCTAAAAGTAGCACCCATACCCCGGAACATGGATCCCAACCTCCACAAAGCACGCAGAGAAGCGAGGGCTGAATACCTACAAAAAACACTAGCACCCCAAGAAACGACGGTATATGTGGACGCAGCCACATACGCCAGAGCAGCGAGGCAGAGCAACAGCAACGCGGAAGCAACGGTGATTGATTCGAACCTACGCGAGATCACCAGCGCATCACTACAAGGCTGTACGATAATCGAGGCTGAAGAAGCGGCCGTCGCTCTAGCGGCAGCGGAGGGATATCGTTCTAAACGGTCTTTAACAATCCTTACAGACTCGCAAACAGCGTGCCGCAACTACCTACGCGGCAGAATAGGGCACGGAGCGCTCCGCATACTCCGCTCCGGAGACCACATAACACAACGACAAACAAAAGAAGAACCAATTAGGCATACAATAGTATGGACGCCGGGACACACGGGAGTCGCAGGGAACCAAGAGGCGGACAGGATAGCTCGAGGGCACACTTATTACCGAGCATCCCACGTAGGCGACCTCGAGGAGACCGAACCTGTACCCCAAGACTATTCGGCGATACTAAATTACTACAAGGGCTGCAGAAAGCGGTATCCACCACCGCACAGCTCCCTTAGCAGAGAGGACTCTGTCGCGTGGAGGCAGCTACAAACGGGCTCTTACCCGAACCTACACGTACTCAGCAAAATTTATCCGACACAATACAATGACAAATGCCCCTGGTGCCACGAAACACCCACGCTGTATCACATAACGTGGGCATGCCAGAAGATAGACGTGGCACCCGTTATACCAAACCCGAGTGCGGAACAATGGGAGGGAGTGCTCTCCAGCGATCGCCAGGTCGACCAAGAAGGTCTGATTCGGCGAGCACAACTGGCAGCAGCATCCAGCGGAGCCCTGGACTAAGGGCAACCGACCGTTGTGTTAGAAGATGGACGATTCCATCTGAAGACCGCAGAAGACCAGCGAATCTAGAGCTGATAAAGTTTTTCACTCACTCACTTGTGTCCATCAACAAATTGGTGTCTGCAAAAACTCAGCTCCAGAATTTGATGCAAATCTCTTCATGCTATGCAAAACTTATACGTCTCATCACTCGGATATGTATTTTCAGTAGATCAGTTATCAATAGCACCATTTTCAAGACCAGTAGACTCTCAGGTAGACAATCTTTTTTTGCTTGCTTACGGGGGTACGAGCCATTCATTGTTTTTCGTGACGGACAACTTTATTGTTTGGTAGGCAAAAAAGTGCTTACGTATTTAATAATAAAGGTGATACGAAATAGCATTAAATACGAGGTGATGCGTACCTATCGTCAAGATGACCACCGATCAGTACAATAAATGTGTCCGTACCTTTGTTCTAAATTCTATGTCGCCTCCGTATCATGTCGTAAACAGCTTCGCTGGTCATCCACCTTCACAGAGTGGAATGACTCATGATTTTTTCTGTTATTTTGTTGCGACAATAGTAGGCAGCAGTGTGTCTGGCCGAACAGTACCACCAACTGTATCTTTTTCAGCAGTAAACATGGTTGTCGGTATCTTGAAATACATAAACAAAATACTTGTGCACTTTTAATATTCGCTTGATATATCTCTAGTCTGGCCCACATAGTATCTGTCACGAGCATGAGATTCGTGTGAAAAAAAAATGTGTTACACTCCACGAACTTTCTGCATGCTTTACACCGCATGAAGCGCTCTCTTCAGGAAAACCATCTGCTGCATTTTACAAAGATCCAAGTATGATTACGTTTAATCCTTCCCGCTCTTCTGATACGGCCGGCCTTTATTCCTGTTGTTCCACGGCCAAGTTCCCGCTGCCCAGTTCCTGGAGCGAGTTCATCTCAGAGGGAGTGCTACTAGGAATCGCAAAGGAGGGAAAGAAGACGTTTCTGTAATTTATCACCATAGTATACTAGTTTTCAGCACCACCTATAGTACAAATGTATAGAGTGCAGTTCAAATGAACGGATATACGGAGACATGGACCTCCATTTCTGCTCGATGCTTCATTTAGATTCAATGGCCATGAGTACCAAAGAGCTAGCCACCATGGAAGTTCTTTGGTCCATGATGTATCCACCCACCTTGAACCACCATGGGTGCTGTGTAGTTGGCCGAGGCTGCCGGGTTCGAAGCGACGCAGGTGTAGTTGCCCGTGTGCAGCTGGCGGACGCCGGTGAAGGAAAGGAACGACGTGTAGTCGTTCGCCTTAGCGACCGAAGCCTCCAGCACGGAGTCAAGCGGCCGCCCGTCCTTGAACCACTCGATGGTGATGGGAAGGTCCCCGTCAGAAACGATGCATGCAGCGCCAGCCCGTTTGCCCTCGGTCAGGTCGTCCGGAAAGCTGAACGGGCTCACAACGGGCGGGGCTGCGAAATGGCCGCACAAATAGATTTGCTTCGGTAGCATAAGTGTGATGCGATGGTAGAGTATGAATACCAGCACTTGCTCACCACACCGACGTTGGGTCCCCATAGAGCCTTGTGCTCTGGGAACTCCTTCTATATCTTCTTTAATGTATTACACTTAATAACTCAATAAAGCGTCATTCTGATTTTGATTCTGGGTAAGGGGGAAGAGGGCGGGGAAAGAAGCGGTTGCGGCCAAAGATAAAAGCTCCAACGGAAGCAATGAACACAACTGTTGTCTGCTGTAAGGAAGTGTATGTCACTAATTGCGAGTGAAAGCGTGATGCTGAAAAAGCAAGAGGAAAAGGAAAATAAAAAAAAAGATATGATAGAAAGACTCAAAAAAAGTTTACTGCTGCACCCGTCCTGTTCGCGTGCTCCTTATTCATCTGTGTTTTTCCGCACTGCAGTGGAAGGTAAAGTAGAAAGGTCAACAAAACACACATCTTGTTTGCTACCCTACGCTAGGTGAAGGAAGGTTTAAGAATAAAAATAAAGACAAAAGAGGGAAGGAGCAAGGTACTAGCAATGCGAACACGTGCTTTTTTTCATCACATCACACCTGCAGCCTGTCACTGAGGCCAGTCGATTTCACAAACCGTTGCAATACCCGTCTCGCATTGTAAGCCTGCGATGTGCGAGGTCATGGTCTAAAAATCTTTGTCAATGAAAAATGTTCTATTATCTAATCGGTTTAACACACTCCGAAGTACGGCCCGTTGGATGTAATAGCGATCGCAAGAACACAACACGGCTTTGATCGTATCTTCACAGTTGCATGCCTCACAGATAGGTGCGTCTGACATTTCGATAAGGACTTAGTAGGCTTTCGTAAATGCCACCTCTAACCAAAAGCGGCACAGTGAAGTTGCATCACGGCTAGAGAAGTTTGATGGAATCTGCAGCTACCCTCTAGGATCAAGTCCGTGGAGACGACAGTCGGAGACTATTGGGGGGAGTTCCACGAAGGTTGCATTATATTGCCTGTAATGCTTAAGAATTAAGACCTGATAGAATATTTAAGCTTAGTAATGAATTATCCGTGTGGCTAAGTGCAAGGACATGCTTCAGCCAAAAATAAATCACAAGTGGGCAAGGTATTGCTCGGACCTTGAAGCAAAACGATTCCCGAAAAGGCCACCCTGTCTCAGAGGGTATTGCAGTATGCTGCTGAACACATGATCAAAGCTTCGGAACATTGTGCACTGGTGCCAATGCTGAACAAGGCTTGTTTCGTGTGCTGGATGCTGCATCATTGACAGCGAAAAAAGATGTCTTTAAAGCATAGTCATATTTCTCTTTCTTTCCGTTCCGCATTCCACAAACGAGTCGCAATGTGCCTCCAGAAATTGCAAGACTTAAAGCGGTGGGCAGCTACTCAATATAACAATGGCGTACTGATATACTTAACAACAATTTAATTTCTAGAGCTGTAGCGTTCCATGTAACCACGAGTGAGGCTGATTCGAATCATTCGCTTCTTTCTTTATGCGCGCACAATCGGTGCTTTTCTTTATCCCTCGCTGTCACACACACTTATGGTCAGACTTAAGAAAGCATTAAGTGCGCTGCTGTGCTTGATTAACACAGCACGTTGATACTTAATTAGCTTTGCGACCATTGAAGGCATTCGATCGATGTGTACCTCCATCTAGCGCTAATACTGTTTCTGTTCCCCTTGCTTTTTTGTTTAGCCTTCTTTTTTTATTCGCTCTCCCAGGACAGTAAAGCTAACTGAAAGCGTCTTTTATTAACCGCTCTGGTTTTGAATTCTTTGCAATCTCTCAGTAATATAGCATATATACATTAAAAAATAAGAAAAGAAACAGAAGAAAAACGGCTAACCGAAATTTTCAACGTATTTTATTTCCCCTTAGAAGTCGATATCTGAGCTCTGTAGCCTTTGTATCTTTCCTTTTATTTTTTCATGAAAACATACCACCACAACGACTGCGCCACATTTCAGATTGGGAGGCACGATTTTACAATCCACATATATTCGTGAAGATATTGAAATGCACAGCCTTTACATGAAGTATTGACCGCTCTTTAAGGCTTAAAAGTAAACTTTAATCTTGCACATACAGTTCCCCAATCTCTGTCGGATAAATAAGAGACCATGCTTTCTTTCACCAAAGTTTCTGCTAGGATCCAAGCAACGTGCCCCGTAGCAAATCAGATAATTAAATAATCAACAATGAAATTTGCAACACATATAACTGTTATTGCTGGCCATTTCCAAACCGAAAGGCCTTCAAATAAAAAAAATGAAAGGCAAAGATTACAGAACAGGAACTCAGCAAATACATGAAAAGCCAAAGTATGGGGAATGCGCAGCGAGAAGCTACAAATAAGCTTTGCTATTACTGGGAAGGGAAATCCCGATTTCCTGCCTCAACAGAGAGCCGTAAAGAGACGCATGGGTTAAAAACAAATCGAGCGCGCATCTCGATACCAACTTTGGAACCGCGAAGTTTGCTGTCTGAAAACACCGGTCGTTTCTGACTCATTCCGCGCGCAGTCTATTTATACTATGCCGAGAAAACTTCTCTTGTTCGATAGTTTAAGCGCTTAGTTGCGTACGCATCAGCTTTGAATAACTTTCTACACACGTAATATAAACAGAGCTCGTAGTTACCTCCACCAAAACAAAAGCACCATGGAGCACTTAGGTTTACGGACCCTGCAAAAGTGCTGCGGTTAAAGCTTACAGACGCCACCCGTGAATGCATTCAGCCTGCTTTGTTTTCTTATGGAGATTCGCTCACCGCAATTTCTTTTTTATCATCCAATTTCGTTGCTCGTGCTGGTGTGTCTCAGATAACCGCGCTGCTTCTCTTCAAACCTGTTTAGCATTTTCTGGCGCACTCTTGGGTTTCACGCCTGCATTTGCGAAATTGAAAGCTAACGTATGCACTAGGCTTGCGTTGCCTTCTCCGGAACTTGATATTTTACTGTCGCACTGCAACCGCCTCCACCTCCCCCCCCCCCCCGCCCTTCCTGAAGAAAGAAAGAAAAAGAACGAAAAGAAAGGGTAGATGCTGGAATAAACTAGCGTACGTTTCGCGCTTAGAATAATATTGCAGCATTGCGGGGATGACAAGTGACTCCCGAAGGAAATAGGCATAAGAGACAATAAACTGAGGGGACAACAGAAATACGAGAGGAAGAAAAGTTACTTCAACTAAGCAAAAAGAAAGACAAACAAAAGAAGCAAACGCGCATGGTGAGGTTTTGCAGCACTCCTTTGCTAATAATATTGAAAAAAGAAAAAGAACGCGAAGGTAACAAAAATATTATGTCCAGTAAGCATAAAACTTTATTGACTTCTTATTTCCTTTTTTTTCTTTTTTTGTGAACGTGAAAGCTTCTGACAAATGGCACAATCTCCGGCAGCTGAAAAACGACTCAAGTTTCTTCGAGATTGCGAAACTTGGCGCAGGTAATACAGATAAAGGCCCTGGTGCTACAAAACACAAAGCTCTCAACACAGAGGCCTCGCATTTCCTCTTTGGTGTGTTTCCGGCTCATTGGCGTTCTTATAAGGAGCAGTTGCAATTGAACAGGCTTGCGATATATTACTGATTGAAAACAGTTCGGTGGTTTTTCCTAGTGCAGTCCATTGTTGGCGGTGTTTTCCAGCGTTCCACAACGAGAACTTCGCTTGAACTCTGTTCTCGCCAGCCTCAGTAATGGTAAACTGACCTGAACATAACTCCTTCGCGGGCATGACGTTCACAACTGTCTTTATGTGGGCCCGCTGGGACCACTTCGTTAAGATGCACACTAGTATCGAAACCGATGCGAGCGCAGAATAAGGGGCAACGAGCGCTTCGGTTTTCGTGAGTTACAACCATACGAACAAAACAATTAAGCCACAGAAAGCTCGGGAAAAACATTAAGTGTGAGTCTTAATTTTAACAGAAATGAAAGTGGATGCAAAGAGGAGTGCTAGTCGCAGGTGGGAGTTGAACCGACACCTTCCGCATTGCGTCAGCTGCACTTTCCTTTCAGGCTACAGCGGCAGTCATCCGACTGCTGCCAACTTTCTTGGGCGTTCTGCGCATGCGCACAAAATTAGTCTTGAAAGTTTTTGCCAGTGCCGCTCAAGGCGATGGTGACGGATTCTTCCTCTAGGTTCATTGCCTGCTTGGCTCATGCAGGGTTTTTAGGCGAACACATTCAATTTTTTTAGAAGAGAGAGAGAGAAAAAGATGCGTAGTAAGGCAGGGAGGTTAACCAGAGGTATTTCCGGTTGTCTACCCTGCCGGGGGTGAAGGGTTAAGGGGGATAAAAAAGAAAGAGAGTGGAAGGGGAGATAGAGACAAAGCGAGACGAGCACGAAATTTTTTTAGAAATTGGGCGTGGTAGATAGCCCGATTCAAGTCTATGAGCTGGTCTACTCGAAGAGGCAGACGTTACTTGCGCAGGAAATTGAAATGCATGCTCGGTTAGTTAACAAAAGTTCACTAATTCACGTTCTAAGTAATTACATTAAGGAACATATTGCTACATTCAACTTCTTGCGGGTGATAGGGCAAGGCATATGCACTTGAAAAGAATTGTGTGGATGATGGCATTACGAGGTACGCATAGTCATAATTGCGCTAAAACTCCGCTGTTGTTCCACTCACTTCCTTAACAAAACGCCCTTTTAGGCAATGAAGCGCAAAAGCAACTGGAACCCCAATACATTGCTCCGCAATGTTCGGGAATGAATATCTCAAAACTGGTGTCATCCAGAGATTTCCTTACAACTGCATCCGCTTTTCTAACTCCACGGCTGGAATTTCTAAATTACAGTATGTGCCGTAAGCTAACTAGGTTAAAGTCTAATTAGGGAAATATTGTTCATTGGTCGATTATGTATTTCAATATCATTTTTTTGTACAACTAATGTTCCAGTAGACCAGCTCATGGTCTAGAGTTGTGCTACCGGCCACAGCAATTTTTAAATATTTTTGAAAGTGTTTGCTATAACACCCGGTATAGTATTACCGAAACCAGAAACGATGGTAGCACTGTGGGCAAATTTTTGTGCCTTATGTGGGCGTTCCTATTTCCGCTGCTGTTATACCTCTCCGAAAGGGGTGACCACGCAAGGTGTCTGGGTTGCGATGGGTCTCTGGGTCGCAGTGATCAAATACCCAACACTTGAGTTGCCGTCTCCATCCCAGCCCTTCTTCTTCTTAACGAAGTAATATTTTTTTTTAATCAACTATGTTTTTGCATCGTTTTTATTACTAAATCTTCATTTGGAAGGGACAGTGGCGGAAAGAGTAAAGCAATCGGTCGCTTGTCTGGACCCAACGGTAGGTGCTAAACACGTAACGTCGTGATATGAACGTCTCCAGTGCTGGTACGATAATTATGAGGTAAATGTCGTGTAGGAGTATATGTGTTCACGTCACGAACTCACTCATGACGTGCACGGCGAGCTGTCCTCTGGCCGTGTTTCCTTGCGGATCCCGGGCAACGCATGCGTACCAGCCGCTGTCGACGCTACGCTGCACCTCGGCCACAATCAGGCTTCCGTTGGGAAAGCTGTGCTGGCGGTGGTTTTGCGGCAGCGATCGACCATCTGCAAGAGTAGGAGAGCAAAAGAAAGGAGGCAAAACCGGTGGCAAATACGAATTAAAACTGTTCACTTTGAGGATTCGACCGAAAAGTAAGCACAAACGTTATTGAGGCACCATTCCTCATGCAATCGCGGCGTGCTCCGTCATCTCGACCTATAGTTTCTAAATCAAAGCTCGGGGCCTGCCACGAGTTTCAGTTGCTGCTAGCTGTCTCTTAAACACGTAATTTGCATAGACTGAAACTTAAACGGGCCAGCCAAGTAAAAAGAAAGAAGTACTCTTTGACGCCCCTAAACTTCACAGTGGTTTATGAGGGAAGCCGTGGTAACTCCGGATTATTTTTTACCACACCTTTGGTTCATTAACACGCACCCAGTGCACGAAGCGTTTTTGCTTTGCGATCCCTTCCGCCGCATCGGAAGTGCATGTCTCATCGATGACTGCATATATATATATATATATATATATATATATATATATATATATATATATATATATATATATATATCGATTACTTGAGCAAGAGGGCATTGCACCTCATATAACAGCGTCTGAGTGTGTAATCACAAATATTCACTAATTACCTTTTTATTTATTCTTTTTAGGATACAAGTTCCGATTGCGACACTTATACCGAAAAAGAATGCCGTCATGTGTGCCTACTCATAGCATGCAATCTAAGAAAATTTTACACCCTTTGGAGTGCCCCTTCTGCCACACAACAATAATCGTGATCTGCCTTGATGCGTTTCCTTTCTTTAACACTGTTGCGATCCCGGTACTTTCCAGTAACTAACGGCATGCGCGTTACCAGTATGATAGCATTCCCGGCAGGAAAGTAGCGAGCGCGGCGTTTCCAAGAAAGGAAACGCATCAAGGCAGATGAAGATTGTTGCTGTGAGGCAGAAGGGGTACTCCAAAGGGCGTAAACTTTTCTTAGTGTACTGTATAGGCATAGTTCACGAGGCATCCGTCCCCCATGTCTACTAACACATGTTTTATACCAATGAATACCAATGCATTCCGTAACACACTTTAAGGTCGAATAGCTAGGAGGCACTCCTTGTATTCGCATTTATGATGAGCAAACAGGACTTCACTGCGGCTCGACTTCCATTTCGCAATGAACATATGCCTTAAAGTGAATAACTTAAAGATGAAACTGATTATTTTTTAATTATCCAGGTGAATATTGTCATTTTGCTACAAGCTTTTTCTGTATTTTCCCCAAATACATTTGAAAAGGCACTACAGCGCTACGTGTCACGGATAACTTTTTTACCTCTGTTCGAACTAGAAATAACTAAAGTGAATATATGTGTTTCGAATTTGTCATGGAACGTATGGCTTTTACGCTGAAGCTTGTGCACACAATTTGGAACAAGCTTTTTGATTGCTCATGGAATTTTCTGTTCTTCTTTTCTTTACAATTTGCTACGCTTTCCCTGCAATCGGATACAAAATATGTGAGTTGAGCCATATGCATTTTTTATAAAGAAACAGGAACAAGCAAATGCGATCGACTCGTTTATCTTTAATGGAGTTTAAATAAAGGAAAAAGAAGCCTCAAACGTCAGATTCAAGTATATATATATATATAAAGTCACTAAATACGCGTTTTCGGATAAACCAAGAAGGCTTCCTGAGAGCTCATCAGAGCAGCGAGCTTCTCACGTCAAAAAACACAAATATCAGCCACTCTTCGTTGAAATGCCTTGCTCTAACTTCTGAAGGTTTCTGGCAGCAAGTGAGTGCAGAGAGTGAACACCCCCTGTGTTACGTGAATGGGAATATTTGTTGTTTTTCACCTTCACTACGCTTAGAACTTCCCTCCGGTTGGTCGATGTAAAAGATCGATATAGTGTGCCGATTAATCCACGCGCGATCGAAACAGAGGTACTTTCGTAAACACTGCCGTTATAAGTTGTTCTTTCTATGGATTTTCCAAAAGAATTCTAACCCTGTATTTATATCTCAGAGTGCTGATATCTTTCGGCCCACTGATGGCCGGCTTGTCGAAACGTGAGGCATTCATGCAGTACCAACGACAAAACACAAGGTCGAAGACCGTATACCAAGATTTACGGTTCTACGCGAAACGAAAAAAATGTGCTAATCGCACAAAATATAGGCGGAGGGTGTCCTTGGGGATAGTATAGGACCCCTCTGTAATATCGAAATAAAGATTGAGAAATTCTCAGTTAGCAGTATCTTATGATCAACTTCACCTACTTCTGGCGTCGTTCAAGTGTTTTAGACAGCACAAAGCGCAAGTTTTATTTTCCTAGCTGCTTGTAGATATATAATGAAACAACACACAGAACCGCTAATATCGTTTTCATATGACGGGAGTTGGTCGCAATCGCTCAGTGACCGTCCGTACTTTGTAACGATCCTCTTCATTTTCTATAATTTTTTGTCCTCCGCCACGTTATGGAACGCGGTCACAACGTCGTAATCGAAAAAAAAAAAAAATAAGGTCACTCGACGTGGCAGATTAGCAGTATATCAAATTAAACGGGTAGATAAAAAATAATAACCAGTTTTTTTTCGTTTTCTTTTTTTACTGATTCTTAAATATTAACGTAATTATACATAAAGAAATGCTCTGGCAAATATTATGCTATCACCCTCTCTTCTCGTATTGATGTTAACAACGCACAACGTTCCTATAAGACATCGCATTTAGGATCTAAGCTCCTGGCCAGCTGTTCTGGTGTATTCGGATAACACACCTAGGTTTTAATGACTTGGCGCAACCAATTTCTTTCTGCAAAACATCAGCGAATAAGCAGAAGCATTGTGGTGAATCATTACGCACAATACTAGCAGCCTTTCTTTAAATGCAGGGACCTCTGAATTGTAGTCGATGGCCGCACCCATTTAAATCACTCAGCATCATTATATACGTTTACTTTTGGTGACTGCGTTCTTCTCAGAGAGAACACACACCTAACGGGAGGGGTCTATGAGCTCAGCGCAACTTGCGTGCTTGCGTGCACGTTGCTTGGCATGCCCTTCGTTTTTGCAGTAGCCGCTACTTAGAGAAATGAGGGGGTATCATGTGGACAGCGTAAGTAAGCCCCAGGCGAAATCTTTTTTTTTTCGGCTGTTCTTCTTTCTTTTTTATTTCGCCAAGGGGGTTGCATGAAGCCGCTTCGGTAATCGTGGCCGTGCTATCACTCTCTCATGTAAATGGGGAATGGCAAGTAAGGTTATGAGGTGCAGGGCGTTTGCGTGACCTAAACAGCCGTTCGAAAGCGACCGCTGTGTGCCGCGAGTGAATTTACTCGCCTTTCTGCCAGACGATGCTCTGTATGGGATATCCGGCGACGGCACAGTGAAGCCGCATGGTGCGTCCGGCAAGGGCCGTCACGTTGGCCATGGGTCGCACCATGGGCCTTCCGAGCACGTTCAGCCTGGCCGAGTGAGATACCCGGCCGACCCCATTGCGGGCCGCGCAAGCGTAGAGGCCGCCGTCCTCCACTCGCACGCCGGTCAGGTTCACGTAGCTGTGCACCAGTCTGCGGCATGCCACAAAAATATAAGTTGCATGCAAAAAGAGAGAGAGAGAGAGACAGAGAGAGAATCACTTCCTCGCGTCACCGCAGCCCCTGACATATGCTGCAGTTAAAGTACTTCTGTAATAAGCTGCATTTTGCGAAAGGGGTACCTGCTTAAACAATTATTTGTTACACTCTAGCTTTCTTCTGTAACGCCTAAGAGTATGCGAATGAATGAATGAAGGAACGAATGAATCAAGCCAAAGGACGAAACAGGTGTCAAGACAAGGAACCGGCAACACACGTGATAAACTACACTCGCTTTGCTCAATATACTATATACGTTGTTTCATTTTATGTTTCCCCGCATACATACGATTTCCGCATTACAATCAGCAGTTCATGCTTGTGCCGTCTGTCCCTCATCATCCCGTCAGCTTGTGTCTGTACGCAGCCAATCAAGGCGAAAAAGCTGTACTTACAGCACGAGGGAAATATAACCGCTTCGTAGAAAGGATATAGCATCATAGAGGCTGAATATAAAGGCATAAGTTTTTAGTGCACTGTTAAAGGCTCACGTCTGTTGCGTAACAGTCGCTACGAGAGGCAATGTAAAAGGTGTTGCAGGTCACATCGCAAGTTAGGACCTCGAGAAGTTGATGGTTAAGAGCAGCTGTCGAAGAAGAGTAACGGCACTCTCGGTACGGCTGCGACTATGTATAATTCTTTTAAGTAACCCAATTTGATAAGCCTTTTGAACCGCACTTATAGCCTTAACAACAGAGTCACGCTCACACGGCTTCTTTCGCACTGCCGCACTTACCCTGTACCGCTTCTCAGGGTAGACCAGCTCAGGATATCCTTAAAGGGAAGCTGAAACACTTTTCGAAAAAAATGAGTTCTCTGCGGCATTCTACAGTTTTGAGTCCCCTGAACACGAATATCTCGTTCAAAAAGGGCGGAAACAAGCGCAAGCGGCTGTTTTTTCATGAAAGCGCGCACCAGCGCCTCAGGGTATCGCGCGAACGCCGCTGTTGCCCGTGATTGGTCGGAGCCGCTGTGACGTCAGTGGCGGCAGTCGCCGGTCGGCGCCGCCGCATGCCGCCGTTTGAGAGCGTAGCACGCTGTTCTGTTCCGGCTGCATAGGTGAGTTGTAAGCATTATGGAACGTTCTCGCTGTCTCGGACAGCTTGTATTTTCGCCGTACATGTTCGGACCGACAGCCGATACGGAAAACGATGGCGGCAACGACGATGTTGAGTGTGCCAAAAGCGAGAGCGATGTGTACACCTTCTCGCGCGCTGGAAATCTTAGCTGTTACGAATGCTTTTTTCTTTTTTTCATGTAGCTGCACGTTCCAATGACGGGAGAAAAAATGCGCTAAAGTGTCACTGGGAACTTGCTGCTGGAAGAATGCCGAAGCACGAACTTCTCATTAGATTGTAAACACGGGTACAATTCCGCGAGGTCAAGCACCTTGCCGCTGCTTGTCTGAAGTCCCGTGGTTTTCTGAGCGTTGATACACGATCGCGAACATAAGTGCCGCGTTTCAAAGCGCGCACATGCAGTGCTGCGAGGTACAGTCATGGAAGTTGCTTATCATACACATCCAGATCGAGATGGTCAGGGGGATTATATGTGCAATATTCTGAATATGGTTCGACCACTTTGCGATTGTGGCTCGATCAAGAATCGGTATGCGCGCTCCACGCTAGTGTTGACATGAAGATATTAGGCTGTTTTAGCACCGCCGTGTGGTAAACATGATAACTGCAACCGTACGTCGAATGTCACTAGGCAAGCCTATACTGAAATTTATACCTCAGGTGCAACGCTGTGGAAGCTACGCACGAAGTCCGGTTACCAAAATTTATTACTGCGCGCGTTTCCGTCTATGGTTCGCAGCGCGCCAGCGGCATTTGCTCGCGCGAGCATGCACGTGAAGCTGCCGCGACGGGCTGCAATTAAAGAATGCCGAAAAGAAAATTGATTTAAAAGAACGTGTTAGCAGCCGTATAAGTACACGGATTGTTTCTATGGGTAAATTCTTTTTTTTTTTCATTCAGAACTCAGCTTATATATGAAAAGTTTTCAAAAAAATCGGGTCAAGAAACACCGAACTTTTTCTAAGTGCGAACGCAGCCACTGCAAGAAGTATCCCAAGCCTCCACAGCGTTGCACCTGATGTATGAAACGGAGTATAGCAACGCTAGCAACAACGCGTTTCCGCATTTGTCGTAAGGCTATCCGGCTATCGCGGAAATAGTCCGAGCACAGCACAGTTGATTTCGTCTCTCCTCACCGCACTGCGCTGCAAGCTTCTTGTGCTTCGGGAACCTGTGAAACACCACATCGTCTCGCCCGCGTGTGTTCGCGCAGCCGAATGCTGCACAGAACGAGGGCATGTTGGGCGCCCTTGGCTGTAGGCACTCACGCAGCACAGATGGAAAGAACAGTTTACGAAAATCGCAAAACAAACGTGAGCGGCGGCGGCGGCAAATCTCTCGTAGCGTCGTTCAGTAAAGCGCAGGACGGAAAGAGGCATGCAAGCGCATGCCAGCACGCCGGTCCGGCAGCTCGGTCCCCGCCAGTGACGTCGCTCTCGCCGGTTCTCTCCTCTGGTAACCTCCTCACCCGGCGCTCCGGGAAGCGATGGGGGCGTGTCCGCGGGGGTGATTTAGAAAGCGATTTCCGCCCCTTATATTAACAAAACGAAGAAAAAAATTTCGGAACCGTAAATTATTAGGTCTGTTCTTCCCAATCCCAGCAATTCATGGAAATTGAAAACCACTTCAGCTTCCCTTTAAGTACTCGCTGCATATGCTTACGGAATAGAACCCTTAAACAGAACGTAGTTGTTAAAAGGCGCCTAACGCTTACCTTTCACCGCTGACGTAGTCCCCTATCCGGACGTGGTAGTGTTCGGGCACAGGGGCACCATCCAGAGACCACGTAACTTGCGGCAGTGGATTTCCCGAAGCCGAGCACCTGAGGGATACGGTGCCGCCAGGCCGCGCCTGGCGCTCGGCGAACACGTGCTCCATTACGGGGGCGTCCTCTGCGAGCCGCGATGGAGCAAAAGTACGGCAGCGCGAGCGTAAGCGTGACGATGGGATTACACGGGTATTTAGCATTATAAGAACTTATATTGTCTCTTGCTTAAACGTACTCGCCGAATTTTCACTCTGGCGCCATTCGGCAAAATGTGCTTGCCATCTCTCTGAAAACGGCCGGAATTGTAACTTGTGATACTCCTTTTTACCCACATTTTGTTCGTACGTTCATTGTCGTTAAATTATTATCTCGCGCCTTCTTTACGTAGTATCTCATTAGGGCATGCTGTTGTAGTTGTTCTTGTTAGAGCACATGGGGGTTGCTAAGAAATAACAACGGCATCAACTTAATCCCAGCAGGAAGTCCATCACATGACGGCATGCACGTACTTCCGAATGAGCGCTTACCTCCGATGACAAGTTGCGCTGAGCCTTGCGCCGAGTCTCTGTCGTTGTAGACGAGACACTGGTACATGCCACGGTCCTGCCGGTTCACACCGGTGATGTGAAGCGTGTCCCGAGATAGCACCGCGATCCTCGATAAAGCGGTTCCAGAGCTCACGGTGGCTTCTCCGCTGCCGCGCATAGCGGAGGAGGAAGATGCCGGCCGCGAGGCGTAAGAAGGCGTTATCGTGCGTCCGTTGTGGGTCCACGTGACTCCGTGCACGGGATGCCCGGCCACGCGGCAGCTAAAGTTTGCACTCCTGCCGACGTCCACTACTTGCACGGACGGATCGACTCTTGCGGACAAGGGCACTGCACACAATAAGCGTTCGCGAGATATTCACCACTGGCGAAGTGGTTTTTCACCGATTAGATGTCTGCCATGTGCTTCATGCACAACGATCACTCACAAGACAGTCACCCACAAAAGTTCATATGCGACGCCAAGTTTGCGAAAAAAGCCGAGTTATCGCCGAAGCCTACGTGCATAGCCGCAAATTCACAGTTTCAATGTTCGGTAGTTCGCGAGTCCCACGCAGTCATCCATGAAATGAAAAATGTCACGCCTCAACAGAGCAGAATTCCAAATGTGTCGTAATACCCATATCGTTAAAATTTTTGTGGCCGACTCTATGCAAAAGAGGCTAGAGCGATTAGCTGCAATCCATCAACTAAGGAACGACAAAGCACAAGTAGTAAAAGAAAGAACACCACGGTAAAAAGCTATATAGAGTTTTTTGGGCTTGTGTCTTAAGACAACGCAAGAAAGTGATTCCATTCATTGTTGGTCATCGTAATGTGTATTGCAATACCTAGCTATGAAGGAGAACACACCGCGTGGCACAGTTGTGATCGAAACGTAACGCCACGTGCACAAAACAAAAAGAGACGGGATGAATCTTGAGTCTTAGAATAAGAAATATTCCCAACCGATCGCTGACTGAGGAATTAAAAAATGTAGGACGCTTAAGCTTCACTGTGTTGCCAAATGTAAGCTGGATATTGAAGGTTTTACAGGGCAAGTTTACTGTTACAGTAAGAAGGTACGTGTTATGTAGTACTCAGTCAGAAAACTTAAGTAATTACTTCGCAACATAGCAAGCGAACTACTGCCCTCGAACCATACTATAAAGTGCTGCTTACGTTCAAAACATTAACGCGGCAGCGTTAAGGAGCCCGTGTTGCAGCAAATCTGGCGTTGGCGTCAAACATCGTTTCAGCAAAAAGATTTTCGAACCACCGATAGCCAGGCCCTCATGTCACGCAAGAAATTTACTCAAATACCTGATTTCTCATGCTAGAATACGTGGAAAAATCGTAAACTATGACTTACACACAACCTACAGAGATTATAGCTCTTGGATTGTAATTTGACTATACGAAAAAACAAAATTCTGTTACGTAAAAACTCAAAGAAACCCCTTTTCCAGCATTTCTACCATTCACAGACCAGCCGCGGCGTCCGCCATTTGCGTGCCCCGGCGCGCGGGTTTCTTGGGGGTCACGGAGCGGCGCGCCCGATTGCTTGCAATACCTCCAGCTGGCGCTCGCCTCCGTCCTATAGCAGCCCACGCAAGAGGCCGCGTTTCCACCACAAAGCTTGCCTTCGTGAATAGCGTTCGCGGCCAGAGTTTCCCGGTAAACATTATGGTTACATACGCTCCAGTTGCCAGCAAGCGTGAGAAGCAGTCACGGATCTTTGAATGCTATCGCATTCCACTCTTAAAGGTGAAGCTTAAGGATCCTCCAAATTTTTGTTCAACTTTATGGAGGACGAACGGAAAGTGTTACGAGAGTACGAAAATCTCGAAGGCTAAGGTAAAGAACACTCACAGAAAAAGGGCACACCATAGGAAAGGAAGCTATGCTACGCTGGCGTTGTAGAATTTGGGCTGAAGAAGATGATTGTATATAATCAGGACAGACAGGAAGGTTGGTACAAATGACGTATAGCTAGCTGAACCGTCTACTAAGGACTGAATGATAAAAATGGCTGTGGCTTAGCTAAGGTTAAGCCCAGGATGCGAAGCATACTAGCCTTTATTTTAGTTGTTGAACCACTGTTTAGCCTGGTGAACTGCTGTTGCTTGGCTATATTTGGTTCGGCTAGACGAAGAAACAACTCGTGCGTTACTCTGCTTCGCCTTCAAGAGTGGAACGCGACAGCGTTCCCGTCGACCCGCCAAAGGGTGTAAGACAATGGGCTACGGCGCAGCGACAACGCGCCCCGCATTGGACGCGGTGAGCGTCGAGCAACGCAGCGTTCGGCGCGGCAACGAAATGTGCGCCTGAGCAAGCGACGCACGCCTGAGCCTTAGAAACAGCTCGTTTCTAAGGCAACACCGCATTCACTAGAGGCGCTTTTGTACCGCTTTGAAGCATCGTACTCTTGGCTCAGTGGTAGCGTCTCCGTCTCACACTCCGGAGACCCTGGTTCGATTCCCACCCAGCCCATCTTGCGAGAGTTGAGCGACGCCGCGAGCGACGGCGCGAGTTGGAGCCCCGTTTCTCCTCTCTCGTGACGTCACGGTGTCACGTGGTATGGCATGGGGTCAAAGGTCATTGAAGGCGACACCGCCGCGCCTGAGGAGCTGGGTTGAGCTCTCGTAATAAGCGTCGCATAAAATGAAAGACGAGACAAAATAGGCAAAGCTAGTCGCGTAAAAAGCGACCGCAAGTATACTTGAGAGAGCAAGCTCAAATCTCCGTTTCACACACTCCCACTGATATCCGTGTTATAGCTCATTAAGATACTGCATTCCCCATTACATAGACGTTTACTAACTTGCACTAGCAAGGCGCATACACCACGCGACCTCGTTGAAACCTGCGTGTTTGCGGCCGCACCGTACTGTGGCGCCCTCCAGCGAACACTTGGTGAAAGAAGCTTTAGCCACCGAGGTTTCGCTGCACGCCATTGCGTCTGCACCCTTGTAATTTCTTTTCTTGCGTGATTCGACAAACGTTGATCGGGAGACTTAAGTGAAGACAACACAATTCAGTTCGGAGATGAATATGAGTTGCTACCACACATAAAAAAAAAGAGTGATTTACACACCTCAGGCGCATATGAAGCGCGAGAGGCTCCATGGTGACAAGATTCATGTACTGCAATACGTAAAATTTGCTATCACATCCAAGGGGGAGAAGAAATTAGCGGATAAATAAGGAAATTTCTCAGCAACTGCACTACTTTAGTATTACCGAGGCGACGACGAGCAATGCCAGAAACTATCTTACGATCTTCTGAGGGTGGTAGAAATGCTTTTTGCGTCGCTTCTTGCATTGTTTTCTCCACTCCATTTTGCCCCACAAGTTCTCCGGTTAATATTTCAATAAAGACACTTGCAAAGCGTGCAAACGTGCACACTCACCAGAGACGAGGAGGTCTGTGTGTGCCCTGTCCTCGCCGGCCGAATTGTTGGCCACGCAGAGGTACCTTCCGCTGTCCTGCGTGCCAGCTGCGTGCAAGAGCAGGGGGCCTCCCGGCAGGAGTGCCACCGTTTCAGACAGCGCCACTGGCACGGCACTTTCTACACCGTCCGAAGAACCTGGTCCCAGGGCCTCTTGCTGATCCTCTGCACCGCTGACGCGGAACCAACGGTTCCTTGGCGGCGGATGCCCCTGAGCAAGGCACGGCAGCACGGCTCGTTCTCCCTTCTCCACTTGAACCGAGCTGCGGTACTCGGCCATACGTGGTGGCAGCAGGCTGTGCGGCTCTGCGGTAAATGGGCAGTCCGAAAGACAGACAACGCCAGATCGTTTATTCTGTGTCGTGAACGTGTGAACAACTTGGGCAAGAGCCGCTAGCAAGAGCCATTAACGGACCATGCTAACGATAGCAGACGGTGTTAGGACTAGTGGAGTGAGCGGAACTGGCTAACACTCACACGGCCGATCTTGCGCGCATGCGCACATAGACGAGACTGTCTGAGGGAGGGTGACCGCTGCGGTCAACCATAACACCGTGACAGCTCAGGCGTAATGCGGAATGCAAGCGTCCCTCTCCCATCTGCGACAATTTTTCTTTCTTTGTGTGTGTGGTGATGTGAATCTTTATTTGGGCAAACAAATACAAGGTTTGCCCGCAAAGTAAGGCAAAAGGAGGGCATAAACCTCCAGAGTAAGGTCGCTGGAGCAGCAGAAGTAGCAGTTTGCTAATCAAACCAAGTACAACTAATAAGACAGAAAGCATCAAAACTATTTACAACAAAATATTAAACACATTGCAAAGAATCAACTGTTTGCAATATAACAAGTAACCAAATAAATACAGCACTGAAAAAAATAAGAACATTCTGGCTGTGACTAACATAAGTTATACATTCAGTATAGAACATTTATAACATAACTATTTGCATCAAACAATTTAAAACTCCATTAACATTCGTTAAACGTGCTGTGACAAGAAAATAGTATATATATTGTCACAAGCTGTCATGAACCACGCCTGCCGCGCAAACAACCAGATGAAAGAAAGAAGAGAACGACGTGAGCCAAGCTGCCGCGAGACCGTTCTTCAACAACCGCGCCTATCAACCAGATTCATCTGGTTCTGCATTAAAACACCTCGTGTGTAACATTTGGTGGAGCTGTGCGGGGTAACTCCCACGACCTACAACGGAGCCACCAGCACAAGAGCTACGCCGAAGCCGTCGCCTCGCCGGACTTTCGCCGTCGCGCTCAGTCATGGCCACAGAGCAAAATACCCTCACCAGCAGTGCCTCGGCGAGCCCAGTCCCTATCCAGCACTACCGAGAGCCACGCACGTTCTCGGCGAAGGCAGAGGAAGATGTGGATGAGTGGCTAACCCATTACGAAAGGGTAAGCCAATACAATAACTGGAACGCTGCCAGTCAGCTTAGGAACGTTGTTTTCTTCTTGGCCGGCACGGCGTTGGTATGGTACGACAACCACGCGGACATGCTAACTACTTGGACACGCTTCGTTGAGGAAATCAAAAAGTGTTTCGGTGACTCGGACGCAAAGAGGAAACGTGCGGAACTCGCATTAGCCCAGAGAGCTCAGGTACCCGGCGAGACTTGCACTACCTACATCGAAGAAATTTTGAAGCTGTGCCGCACCGTCAACCCTCAAATGACAGAGGAAGATAAAGTGGGGCACGTGGTAAAAGGAATAGCGGAAGACGTGTACAACTTCCTCATTGGTAAAGAGAACTTGCACACTGTATCAGAACTGATACGGCACTGCCGTACGTTCGAGGCGCTGAAGACTCGCCGAATTACACCAAAGTTTGGACGGCTGGCCAATGTAACGACTGTAGCAAGTGTTGACACGAGTCCTCTGCTCCCAGACCTTTCGTCCGCCATCCACCAGATAGTCCGCGAGGAGCTCCAGCGACATGACGAACAGGCACGTTATGCGGCGCCTCGTTGCAGCTCCTCCGTTTTCCGAGACACTTTTCGGGAACCCCCTTCGGCTACTTGGAACCACTCGGTGAACGTCGCGGATCTTATCGGCTCCAGAGACGAACCGCATTACATTACGACCGAACCACCACGCAATGATTCGCCCCCTCAACGTTTTGATCCACGCCCACGCAACTTTCGTCCACGAAGACTCGCCGCTACCTACGACTTTCAAGGGGAAGAGCCTCGTTACCCTCAACCGATGTCTTCGGCAGATTACTTCAATCCGCATTCTGAAGTTCGCCCTTCGCCAGTGTGTTACTGCTGCGGCATGCCTGGCCATATAGCTAGGTACTGTAGCCGACGCCGAGCATCAAACTACGGATCGTCAGCGCCGACTACGCGGTCTAGCGGTCGTACACTGCGCACTCAGTGGCCAGGAGACTCCACTTCAGGAAGCCACTTTCGAGAGGACCGATGCACCGCCCAGGAGACCTACTTTGGAGCAGAAAGAACCCGGAACCGCTACCGCTCCCCTGCCTCCGACCGTACTCTGACGCCACCACCAGCCTTCCGAGCCTCCCGATCACCATCCCCTCGGCCGCGATTCACGTCACCATCGCCTCGGCGCCGTTTCGTGTCGCCCCCGCCGGGAAACTAGCCAGCGCGGCCGATGGAGGTGAGGTCGCTGGAAAATGTGTGCTGCCGACTCAACTGCCTCCAACTATTTTCATGCTAAAGAATAAGGTTCATGTACTGATTGATGGGGTCTCCACAATGGCTTTAGTCGACACGGGAGCAACTGTCTCGGTCATGAGTGTGGGGTTTAAAGGCCTTCTGGGACGCAAGGTTATGTTTCGTTGGGACCAGTGCACAAGTTTCCGTGGAGTCAGTGGTGAAGTATTATACCCGGTTGGTGTGTGTAACGTGGATGTGTCTTTGGGCGGGAAAGCTTTTAATGCAGAGTTTACTGTTCTTCCTCGCTCCTCGCATGACGTGATTCTGGGGATCGACTTTTTGCAGTTGTGTGGTGCGAATGTTGATTGCCGGACGGGAGAACTCAGTGTCGACACCAGTGTTTCACCTGTGCTCTTTGAAGGTGAAGCTTGCCCGGAGAGTGTGCTGTGCGTGTCTGAGGATACAGTTGTGCCCGCCTTATCCGCGATGCGTGTTGCCGTCGCCTGTTCATCTCCGACTCCTATCTCGTTCGATGCTGCAGTGGAACCTGTACATCGGAACTGCCTCAAGAAAAACGTATTAGTTCCGCACTGCGTGGTCTCAGTGACCAATGGATGCGCGGGGCTGTGGGCGCTAAACTGTTCCACTGAAGCGGCAGTGCTACCTCAAGGCCTAAAGATTGCCACGTTTCCGACAGACTCTCCCGTATCGGTGGCAGTACTTGCGGAACTCCCCGATGAAGGAGCAACCAGTGTCTCGAGCTCCGGGAGCTCGAAGATACTTTCCATGATTGATAAGTCACTCAGCGATAATGAGCGTCAAGTTTTGATGGCCCTGCTTACGAAACATACCTCGGTATTCGACTTTGCGCAGCACAATGGACCGCCATCAATTCCTGCGTCCAGAACTCGTCACCGCATCAACACAGGAGCCGCCCAGCCGATCCGACAAAAACCCTATCGTGTATCCCCATCAGAACGCAAGATAATCAGTGATCAGGTCCAAGAAATGCTATGCAAAGGCGTCATTCGAGAATCATCTAGTCCTTGGGCAGCCCCCGTAATATTGGTGAAGAAGAAAGACGGTACGTGGCGGTTCTGTGTTGATTACCGTCGCCTAAACGCCGTTACTAAGAAAGATGTATATCCGCTCCCCCGAATTGACGACGCCATCGACTGTCTCTTTGCGGCATCTTACTTTTCCTCAATCGATTTACGGTCAGGTTACTGGCAAATTCCTATACACAAGGACGACAGAGAAAAGACAGCATTTGTAACACCCGACGGACTATTCGAGTTTAACGTGATGCCTTTCGGGTTGTGTAACGCGCCCGCAACGTTCGAAAGGTTCATGGACACGATATTACGCGGCTTAAAATGGGAAGTTTGCATGTGCTACTTAGACGATGTTGTGATCTTCGGGCGAACGTTTAGTGAGCACAACAAACGTTTGGATTTGGTCTTGAACTGCTTGGAGAAAGCGGGTCTTGTGCTCAATTCAAAAAAATGCCGTTTTGGGGAACGGCAAACTCTTGTGCTAGGCCATCTGGTCGCTAAAGAAGGCATCCGACCAGATCCGCACAAGACTGCCGCCGTAGAAGCATTTAGAGTACCCAACTCTGTGAAGCAGTTAAGAAGTTTCTTGGGCTTGTGCTCCTATTTTCGCCGCTTCATTCCCCGGTTTGCTGACATGGCTCATCCCCTTACACGCCTTCTCAAAAAAGGCGTTCCCTTTGAATGGACTGCAGATTGCGACTCATCATTTCGCCAGCTCAAGTTCCTATTGACATCCCAACCAATTCTTCGCCACTTTGATCCTTCATCACCAACTGAGATTCACACCGATGCCAGTGGCGTAGGCATCGGTGCTGTGCTAGTTCAGCGTGTTGGCGACCGAGAGCACGTGATCTCTTACGCTAGCCGGTCCTTGAGCCGCTCCGAGCGCAACTACACAGTCACCGAACAAGAGTGTCTGGCGGTCATCTTCGCCGTGCAACGGTTTCGTTCGTATCTCTATGGGCACCCCTTCACTGTCGTAACAGATCATCATTCGCTATGCTGGCTTGTGAATCTGCGGGATCCCTCGGGACGACTAGCGCGCTGGGCCCTCCGTCTACAGGAATACGATTTCGTTATTTGCTACAAAAGTGGTCGGCGGCATGCTGACGCTGATTGTCTCTCTCGCATGCCACTTGAAACAACTGAATGTGATGCGGACAATTTTGATGAGTACATCGCTTTTGTGTCCCCGGAATTTCCGGATATGGGTACCGTCATATCCGAGCAGCACAAGGACGAGAGCTTACAACCGCTCTTCGCGGCAGCACAGGAGTCACCTACGCGCAGTCGCTTTCGCCTACGGGATGGTGGCGCGCTGTATAAGAAGAGCTACTCGACCACCGGTGCACGCTACCTTTTAGTTGTCCCCACGAACCTTCGCCACCAAGTATTACACGCCATGCACGATGACCCAACTTCCGGTCATCTTGGTTCCACACGGACACTCTACCGGGCTCAAGAACGTTTTTACTGGCCTAAGATGCGGAAAGATATCGAACGGTACGTCGCCAGCTGCTCTACATGCCAGCGCTACAAGCGTCCGCCACAAGCGCCACATGGCCTGCTTCAACCAGTTCCCCCTTCTAGCGTCCCCTTTGAGCAAGTTGGTATAGATCTTCTGGGCCCTTTCCCGCGATCCTCCAAGGGTAATCGTTGGGTTATCGTTTGCGTAGATCACCTTACCCGCTATTGTGAGACCGCCGCATTGCCATCGGCCACAGCTACAGAAGTTTCTATCTTCTTGCTGGCTAACATTATACTCCGACATGGACCTCCTCGCATAGTAATCAGCGATCGTGGGCGACAGTTTACCGCGGACGTGGTTGAAGAAACCCTTCGTCTGTGTTCATGTAGCTTCCGCCATTCTCCGCCCTACCATCCACAAACTAATGGTCTGGTCGAGCGCACAAACAGAACGCTTGCCAACATGCTGTCCATGTACGTCGATTCAGCACACAAGAATTGGGACAGTATCTTGCCTTTCATTACCTATGCCTTCAATACCGCGAGACACGAGACCACTGGTTACTCACCATTTTTCCTTCTGTATGCTCGTCCGCCGCGCTACACCCTCGACACAATATTTCCCTACTTCGCTCATGACAACGAATCAATTGATGAGCTCCTATGTCGAGCAGAAGAAGCGCGACGCCTCGCTAGGCTACGCACCATAGCATCGCAGGACCGGTCCAAGATACGCTATGACGGGCGTCACCGCCACGTTTACTTCGATCCTGGTGACCTTGTGTGGCTCTGGACGCCCTTGCGGAAGCGTGGCTTGTGCCAGAAGTTTCTCGCCCACTACGTCGGCCCTTACGTTATTCTGGAGCGCCTCAGCGATGTAAACTACCGCATTGCGCGTCTCACGAGCAGTGGACGACGCTCGGCCAAGGCTGAAGTGACACACGTCGCGCGTCTGAGGCGTTGCAATCCGCGAGATGACTGACTCGCCCGGCGGGCTTCGTCTGCCAGCGGGGAAATGTCACAAGCTGTCATGAACCACGCCTGCCGCGCAAACAACCAGATGAAAGAAAGAAGAGAACGACGTGAGCCAAGCTGCCGCGAGACCGTTCTTCAACAACCGCGCCTATCAACCAGATTCATCTGGTTCTGCATTAAAACACCTCGTGTGTAACAATATGTATTGCATTGCACATTTTTATCTGTCCGTCCACTTTCATTTTCTTTTACGTTATTCCTGCATTTTGCTTAAACATCACAATTCATTTCCCTGTGTTCTCTCTTGTTGTATTGACTGGTTCTTGGTATGGGTGTGACTAACAATTACCAAGCTCGTCGTATCCCCTTATTCTTCTTGCTCATTAAACACCTGCTGTGTTCCTTGGGTAGCTTGCCCTCGCGTTACACAATTTGAGGAAGGAAGATAAACTAGGAAGGCTTTTAAAAAAAACGGTGAAATTTGCCTTAGGCCCCTAAATTTACCCAAACCAGTTCTTTAGATAAATTCCTTAATTATGCATATTTAAACACAAATACATATTATAGCCAAATAACGGCTTCTCTTTACATCTATGGCAGATTATTTTAATGAGGCCACGAAGACCTGTTTCCTCGGTACAATTAATTACTAATAGTTGTTACTTTCTGGTCACGAGCCACTTACGCAACAAAAAGCAAGGTGTCCTGAGAGTTAACTATAACTACTTATGTTCCACTGAACACCAACTTGTAACTACAATATACCGCGATAGAAAAGAACTCAACTCATCACACATTTAAATACGAGAATGTGCAGTTCTCCACTTTCAGCGCTGTGCCTGATTCAGAAATTCTGTCTTAGGTACGAATTACCCAGCGTTCTGCTGCATCTGTGCTAATAGCTTTCTGTTGCTGCCTCGAATTTCTTGATAGTATTTAGCGAAAGTGGTGTTTAAATGCAATATTATGGATCTAATGTAAATAATTAGCCTGCTCGATGCTTTTGAATCTTAGAAAAAAAATTGAATAAACAGAAATCCACCGATCAAACAAAGCAGTCCCTAAACCTCTCTAAAACACTGCGAAATTAAGGCCAACTACATAGGCTGCACTATTTTCACGTTCATTAGGGTCGCCGCTGCGGAAGCTAAACACCTTTAATTTTTCAGGAGCCAATGATAAAATTTGGCTTGGCGGTATAATGCAGATACAAAAATGAAAATCTCGAAGAAAAATTCACCAAAAGCGGAATAAAAGATAATCCAGCTCGGAAAATTTGAATGTGCTCGACGAGGAAGCTGGCGCTTGAGTTAATTAAATAATTTTCGAGGGAACGCGAGCCGCTGAGTACGTAGCTAGGTGTACCGTCGAATCGTTGGCTGAATGACCTCGCTTGAAGACCTATATAGACGGCTGCATGGTAGTGGCATCGGCAGCAGTTTTGAGAAACTGAACCCACCGCTCATTAAACTCCAATTTCCCGTTAACCTTCGAGCTTTACTTCTTTAAGATTGAACGGATGCAGGGCCTAATTACGAGCTCGGTTCTTTTAAGAGGACATTAGGAAGCAATAGCTCGAAGCGTGATGTCCTTTCTCATACGTTTCGAACTCGGCGAAGCACTATAATTTCGTGGAATGTACGTTATAGCTCGTGCTTTCGTTCTGTTAATACAGCTTTATATAAGCGCCTTAGCAAGTGTAGAGAAGGGATGTGTCGTTTTCTTTCTTTTTCTTCGTTGTTGTTGCTAAAAGAAACAGAATCTCGGTCATTTTCATGTAAAGTCACTGCGTAAACAGTCAGCTTGTACATAATTTGCTAACACTATAGAGGCAGAACAGCGCTCTGAGCTTCGGGCACTTCCTGGTTGCGCGAATACATTTTACCGACGTTAATAATTAGTGAGACGGCATTTTTCGATGTTCCTCGAGAGCAACGGAGCTCAGGGCTCTGCAGTTGTGTACAGCTAGGAACTGGGATATTTGCCACAACATTTAGACTTAATCGATTTTTAATGTCTGCATCTGTGAACGAAGCAGTAAAATGACATTGTAAGCTAAATGGAATGTTGCAATTAGAATATATTGTGAAGTACTGAAGTTTGTGCAGTTATAAAGTAATTAGGCTTAAACAGAAGAAAACACTAAACATTCATTGCAGTAAAGGAGATCTAAGCCATTCTCATTTTTTTGCACATTCTACGCATCCGTAGCAAAGTTAGAAAATGCATGCAGTAAACATTGTTTGAAATGAACAGGTATACAACACTTCTGGAGCAGTCAAATGCTGCTGCATCATAAACGTCAAGTACGTACATTGTCACAAGTTAATTCTATTGTGCGTATATTATTCTGTACAGTAGACCACCGGCTATCTCGCTCTGTATTCAAGCGGTTAAGAATGTGTTCAATACTTATGCATGTAGCTGTGTTTTCTGTTGTTCAACTACGGCCTTTTCACCTGTTTACAGATTTCATGACCACAATAGCAGTAGAAGTGTGTCTACGAACACGTGAAACGTAGTGATTTACCGTTCTATCATGCCATGTCGGAGCATATGGTAAGCCTGAGGCTGACTTGCTCTTATATATATATATATCTATATATATATAGTAATTACCACACTTCGAGTGTGGTAATTTTCTTGCACTGCCATTTGAGCAACAAATCCATCCACTAATGCTATTTTGGGCACAAAGTTGCAGCCCACGAGTTCCGCGTGTTGTAGATGACTTGTGGCGAACACACGTATTATTGCCAATTACCATGCAGCGCGTAGCTAAGGATAGTTAACCACTAAACTTTGATAAAAGGCAAAAATAAAAATAAAAGATATGTAAAAGTCCAGGCTTAGTATGACGGGTGCTTTAAACATGAATGCGTATCTGCGAACGGCTGGAGTATCACGCGAAGGCGAGATACGCGGTGGCCATGAGGTCCGCAAAAATGCATAGGGCTTCAAGGCTTCGAAAGGACTAGTTCATACCATTAACATGCCGCATTTGAAACTGCCCTGAAGACCTGTCGAGGAGAAATATGTAGCGTTTACAAAAGAAACTTATAGAGTTCAGAAAGGCATCAGTCGGCTTTGCAGTATAAAAATCACCGAAAAGTGTTTTTCTGAGGGCCCATGCTGCAATACGCTCCCTATACTAAAATCTAAACCGGTACTCACTCTAACCTCCATGCCAAATATATATATATATATATATATATATATATATATATATATATATATATATATATATATATATATATATATATATATGTATATGTATATATATATATGTATATATATATATATATATATATATATATATATATATATATATATATATATATATATATATATGTATATATATATATATATATATGTATATATATATATGTACATATACAGATGCATGTGAGTTTTCACTGCAACTGCGCAACCGTCACAATAAAGGTATATTAGCGTTGGCATGCTCAGCCAATCAAAATGCAGGGCGCGAGTCTTTCGCATCGCCCCAACAATCGCCTGCATTTTACAAAAGTCGTCGGTTCATCCGAGTACATCGCTCCAAAGGCAACGGCTGTGGACGTTCACGTATTACAAAGCGGCGCGTTCTCCATGCAGGCGGAGTTACGTATACTATTCCGGACAGGCAATGGCAACAGCGAGCCCCGTAAACAGCAGTGCAAAATTGGTCCAAGAACGACTAAGCAGTTGCAAGTTGTGAATGCGAAGGCATTAATGCCCACTTGAACGCAACTGGGTGGTCCTTCGAGTCTCGAACTCCTCGCGGGAAAGCGAATGGGTGGAGGCGCTTGGCTTCGATCCATGACGTCATTCGACCTTGCCCGACTGCCATAAAATGTAGTGGCGACGCTCCTGAGCAAGCTACGGTTGTTTTGATGTCAGTGCTTTTATCATGCCGGGCTTGGCAATGGAAATGTCAGTCCAAGTACATCAGGACATAATAAATCAAAGTGCACAGGCTTGCTAACTAGGAAGCACTGGTTTAGCTGAGTTGGTAAGACACTCGGCGTCTGAGCGTAGAGCCGTAGGTTCGAAACGTGCTACCACTGAATTTCTTCCCGCCCATTTTATTCTGCTTTTTGAGCATGAAATGCTTTTAGGTTCCGTTGTCCGCGACTTTCAAGTGACCTTGAGCGAAAAGCCAGAGCCGTTATCCAGGCACTCAAACTAAAACACCCGGGCAACTTGCGAGAACAAAATAAGATCATCCGTCCAACCCAGTCAAGACAGCATTACATACGCTAGTTACAAAACAAGTTACAAAACATATTGATTCCGTGTTGTTCCTAATGTTCGCAATATCGCTCAAGCCTCTAGTACGCTTTATTACGCAATAGAGCCATTCAACAGGCACATACAGGGCACTACGCACTTTATTGTCGTCTAGGACTTGTCATACAGGGCACTATGAACTTGATTGTCGCTGAGTGCTCTTTTCAACGCCAGTGGCCGCAAGTTTTGGGACGCGTCAGGCGTGCCAGTAGCACCGGCAGCGTCCAAGCCGACAGCGTCCGGCGGGTCGCGAATGGCCGTCTGACCGCGACGATACTTGCAATGAGGTTCTGTCTGTGGCAGGAAACTATTGTGCCAATGTGAACCATTGCCAAGTATGGCGTGGCGCGGTGCGATCTGGCGGGGGGTTCCCTTGCGAACACGCACTACACCTATTTTAAAGTTGTGGCTAGTATCATCTCCAACAAATCTGCTTTGCCGGTAGCCATTTCCTACTTACATCCAGTCTCTCCATTACGGGAGAGCCAGTAATTTTTCTACATTAATTTCTTCATGGCGATTACCAAGGTGCAGTTAGAACGCAAGCAAGCACTTGCGCGAATAAAACAGGCGTCTCAGAGCGAGGGTGACGTGGCGTCGCAGCGGTGACCTCTCACCTCACGCAACACCTGGCGTGCTATCATGCCAGCAGGCGTTCTCTTTCACCTGCGTTGCTTTATAGAGGCGCACTCATGACGTGGTGTCGCATTTAATGGAAATTGAGGTCCTGTTTTCCGCTTATCCAAAAGATGAACGTCGGCTTTTTCGCTCAATGAGTCATATGACGCTTTTTGTATAAAAAATCACAACTATTTCACGAACTGCGTTCCCGCTGATCAAATTGAGCGCATCAATTGAAAACACCGCCACTTAGCTCCTGCGGCCTGCCATAGCAGGTTAAATACTACACCACAGCCGCTACGCAAGTGATTTATCAGTGAACCAATTTAATTTCTTTGGAAAATCACCCGAAGCTCATGCGAACTGCATACCGGTGCGGCGGTCGGATGCAGAGCACGGAGCTCAAAGGCGGTGTCGATACCTATACGGTGCTTTGCCATGCGGTGTCCGGCTTCCGCCGCAAAGGCGGAGCTTCCAAGCGCTTCATGTTGGTAAAAGGTAGGCGTGCAGACACAGTCATAACACAAGACGAATGGGGCAACTCGAACGCCGTCTATAAACAGAAAATTCGCCCAGTAGCGGCAAGGAAGTGAGGAGGGAAGCCCCAAGGAAGCTTCACGCCTTTTTCTAACGTTTCTGAGACAGACTGAGCTGTTTGATAAATAGTAAATATGTCAGTCACAATAAGAGACGCTAACGTGGAGAAATTGGCGGCTTCTGTCACCAGTCTAAGCTCAACTGTACCTGACTCGCACCACCACCATGACAGAGACAGAATTTAGCCGCGCAGTCTCATAGGAACGCTGCGGTGTGTTCCTAATTTTCCGACACCCTGCGACATTTCCGCTCACATTGGGCGTTTTTGTGGCACTTTTCGTTCCTTCTGGTGTTCATGTTTGTACGCCTGCATTTCGTTAACATGAATACATAATAATTTGTTCAATTTTTGGTCGTTCCGAGAGGTGATGCCAACGGTATGATCTCAAGGCCCATAACCTATAACTTCAAGTACCTTTCACCCTGTGAGTCGGCTACTCCCAAAACCGCTTTCGTTAGGCGAGAATTGTTGGCAGCCATTGCGTGTGCTCGCGCGAATAAGCACGCGTGCAGTACGGTAAATTTCTGCTTACCTGTTACGATAATTTTTCCTGCGCTGCTGCTCAAGTGGCCCTCTCCAGTGAGTCTGTTGTGAACCTGGCAGCGATAGGAACGCTGCGTGTCTGTACTCTCGGTATTTCGCACCATGAGCTCGCCAGTGGGTAGCATGAGATAGCGGCTGTCCAGGCCTGTGCCATGAGGGTGGAAAAATTGAGAAGGAGTTTACTTTGAATAACGGAATCAATATAAGCACTGTGGTGTATGAACCACTTCATTGATGCGAACGTGAAATAAAACCACATGTATTTGTTCCTGGAAAAAACGAGGCTGAAGGCAGATGTAGTGGCTACCGATATTTAGTCACTTTTGAGCTATATATCTAATGAGCATAAAGAGGATCATTTTGTGCCATTTGAGCAAATTAATTTTATGAAGTTGCACATGTTGGCAAACACACACATATACACACATATGCACGAACGCATGCACGCGCACACAAATACACCACACAAGCTAACAAACTCATGCTTTTATAAAAATATAAAGAACTACTTTTACGGTATATTCTACGCGTGTAGGCCTTGCACAGGCTCTTCAAAGCACGTACTTGTGAGAAGTTCGTAAATGCAGTTGTAACATATCGGCTACTTATCGTGGGTTCTTAAGCGAAGCTCTCTGTGCGTTTTTCCCAGCGTTTGCCATTCGTCAATGATTTCCCGCCTGAAATATTTGCGAGTATTAATAGATAACGTGAGCTATAGAGTATCTGCACAAGTACACAACTTGCTGCTGGCTGCTGTCTGGCTTAGTAGAGAACTTAAGTCACTATGTATGTATCATTGGGTACGAGCCAGAACATACCGTTTCAGCACTGGGCATGCGCTAAAGGGCATCTACTCATTATTGGTAGAAGAATGGATGTGCCACAATGGCACTATGAATATGAAGTCTTTAATAGCAACTCCGCACTGGATACGTGCAACTGGTTATGCGTCACTGAGTATGTGGCCATTCTTGGCTAATTCCCCAGAATGAATGTGTGAAAGTGATAAAAGGGCTATGTAGCCTTGATATTTATACATGTGTCGTATTTCTATGTGCATACACCTCACAACATATTCTTCTTTCGACGTGCATCACATATCGCCTTCGTCCTCGGGATCGGGAAAGCCAACAGCTACAGTCGACGCGGTTGCGCTCGTGTGTTCCTTCACTGCTTCCATCTCGGGAACTCAAACTAGCTTCGCGCCATCTATATTCCAAAATAACGTTAGATCTGCATAATATTTTACCTGGGTTACCAGTGATGAATGTCGAAGACAGAGAGACAGAACAAGCGGTGAAAGGCAGAGACATTAACCAGCTTAAGTGTCCGGTTTGCTGCTTTGCACAGGGGTATGGGGTAAGGGCAGAAAAAATTGGAAATCTGCATCAGTTCACACATTATAGCTTTTCTACCAGCCCCTTTGCTTTAAAAAAATGCACTAGCGCTTTTAAAGCTGCTTGGACTGACGTCGGCTGCGACCAGGGTGCAAGAAATCTAGTTTCCGTAAGGGTACGGTTGTAAATTTTGTCGAGCGTGGTGCTGCGCACTTTTATTTTGGCATTGAAACAACAACAATCGCACAGAAAGGGCGCAATTCTCTCTTTGCACCCGCAGGCTTCATATTCTGAACTTGTAGCCGTTCCGATAAGGTAGGAGTAAGCGTTAGTAAAAGTTAGTTCAAGCCGTAGACGACAAATCAGTGATGTTTGCAATGACAAATGAGAGCTACCTTCGGTAGTGGCAAGCCGTGGTTTGTAATGCCAGTGGTTTGTAATGTAAAGCCAGTGGTTTGTAATGTCGGCCAAATTCCATTGGGTCAACATGAGTTCACGAGCAAGCACACGAAGCTTTTCCGCTGGGATACCGACGCTATCGCCGCTGTCATGAGAAGATTGAGCGACTGCGTCTGTTTGCTCGTTTCTAACGATACCACAATGACTTGTCAGCCATTGAAAGACAATGTCATGTCCTTTTAAACTGCTATAGGGTAAATTTCACTTATGCTCGCAACAAGTTTCTAGTGGAGTCCACGGCGTAATGCACAGAGCAAACTCTCAAAGGGAGGGGGGGGGGGGGCATTTTTGGGGTGTTTCTTGATATATCAACTGAAGTAATGCACGCAGGGCTGCAAGTTCGAAAGCGGTCGTTGATGTCAACTGTGATGTCTTGAATTTTTTCTCTGTAGATTTTGCTGGGACAAATATTGCAGCTGCGGAACTAGAATGCCTGAGTGAGCCGTCGGTGTAAACGTCTGCGCGATCTCAGTGGATTTTATGTAGTAGTACTAATGGTGCCTGCTTCCCGAATTTGTGCCTTCTTCTTGGTGCCTGGAATATTAATGTGTAGCAGATTCGAATTTTGTTTATTTATTCATGCTGCAGGCCAAGGTGGTGGTCCATGCAGGAGACTGCAACAGCAAAGATAACGTCGACATTTTCTACGATCATCATTCGCTTGAATGTTGATCGTGCCGATGGTATGTGTCTCTTGGAATGAGTGGTATTGCGTTGCACTCATACCGCCATATTCTTGCATCATGCGCTTCTCAGGGACGTGTGAGAGGCTGGTGGTTGCCGAAACGAAGGTCAAATTTCATTCACGAAGCCCACCGCAAAACTTCGAAGAAATTGTTATTCGTTGTTTGCCAGACATATATTTTCATTCTAAACTATTCAGTATATTGATAACACGAAAAATAATCGCTTTGTGAAGAGCTGCTACGCAGTTGCCTACTCTAGATCATATGATCTTGTGCGAGCTCTTTTGCCATAACATCCATGCCCAGATAGACAATAAAGATATGGGCGAGATATTGTAGGTGCAAGATGCGCAATCGATTACTCGTAAATCGTTGTCTGTGTGTGTGGGGGGGAGGGTGTGTGTGTGTGTGTGTGTGTGTGTGTGTGTGTACGTGTGTGTGTGTACGTGTGTGTGTGTACGTGTGCGTGGGTGTGGGTGTGTGTGTACGTGTGCGTGGGTGTGTGCGCGCGCGCGGGCGCACGGCCACACGGCCACACGGCCAGAAACACGGTACACGCTCATTCGAACGTACATGCGTCTTTCGCGAGCGCACTTTACGTTAGATAAGTTGCCGTTCTTTATGCTCTAAATGGAAATAATCTGTTACAGAGAAAAGAGCAGAAGCAGTAAGGGTTTCTGTTTTGTTAGTCTCTTTTCAACTAATGGATTCGTCACTAAAGCTTCTGAGTGCGCTGATAATACATTCCACAAATATTTGTTCTGCTGGTGTATCTTGAAGAGGAAAAGCAAATTCAGGTCAAGCAGAGCACTTAGGCCGCCTTTCTTCTCAATGAAGAGAACCCGCGCTCTTTTTCTGCGTATGGCTAATCTGTTTACCGAGTTAAACTAATTTCTCCTTTTGTCCAGCCTGATTAGGATAACTAAACTAAACATACGGACGCCAGATTATATAAAGAATTATGCCTTGCCATGCAGGCTTCTCGAACACTACCTGATAATTTAACGCTTCCTGCATAAGCCTGAGTTCAAAACGAACGTTGGAGGGGGGGGGGGGGGAGGAGTGAGGTTGCTTTAACTGGTGGTTAACTTTTATTGCTACCACCACTAAGAAGCAAAACTGACTTATCAGATGCTGCATATAAGTGGAACTAGCTTATACAAGCAGGCTAGAATATTATGCGTTTAAATGTGCCTCTGTGAGAAAAAAGAAATAACGCTCCTCACGCTCCCAAACACCGGCTTACATGAGTCTATATTTAAATACCACAGCTTACGATTTCCAAGAGGATAATTATTTCTAGGTTGTCTATGGTTTCCTTTACTCGTTAAATTAATTTGTTACTGGGTAACAAGATTAACTGACCACTGATTTGGCGATATGCTAATGATGTAACCGATAATATTCTCGAACATAGAAAGGAATTACCAGTCAGTCAAGCCATGTTTAATTCTATAAACTAATTTGTGCTCATTACGCGCCCTGTTAGGTTGACTCTTGTACTATTTAATGAGTGATAACTATGTGTAAAGACGACTAAGGAAATGTTGCGTGTACTAGAGGGTGCTTTGTTCAGTAAACTAGATAGTCGAGACATAGCTAGAAGAGGTTAAGATGCTTCTCATTCTTCTTTCTAATAACCACATGGATTGCCATGCAACATCATATACTAAAATGAATGGCTTCTTCGTAAAGAAGCTTTTCTTTTTATCGCAAGCACCAAACACAAGAGCACTAGATCGCTCTGGTAAAAGATGAATGAAAAGAACTTCTGTTCGATGTCTGTAGTATTAACAGGCATTTTAAGTTAATTTCGTGATGACAGCATTCTGTGGCCACATCCAATCATGCAAGTAAGAACAAATGTCCCCTAGTACTTTAATCTTGGGGAATAGGTTTTCTTTTTGGCGATGAGGATGATCTAGTTAAAAATTCCGATTGGCTTCCCTTCCATTTAAACGATGTCAGTGCATAGGTTTGCTATCATTTAAGAGTGCGTAATAAGCACTGTGTTCAGTGAACCTTGTTATCTGATATCAAATACGTAGAGATAATATTTGTCATTGTAAACTGCGTACACGTTCCTAAGAAAATGATGCGACTGCAAAGCACAAGCTAGGATAACAAAAATCAACGGCACGTGAGAAGCGAAGAAAGTGCAGCTTTCAGCGCAGTCTTTCAGTGAGATCGAGTCGTGAGCGCATACGAGTGCATTGCGGCATATTGTACAAGAAGGGAATGTCTTTGGTTCGGGACGCGCTGTATAAGAGAGCTCCACTGAAATGTAATCAGCCCAATGCCAATCGAGGAGCCGGCCTTGCAATAAGGAAGGTGCTGTTCGCGTACCCCTTCGGGTCTCGGACCCTATCGTATTCTAAAGAAACATCAACAGTCATGTTGTGGCAAGAGAGAAACAGGATGCACGGATAGAAGAGGCCTATTGTCAAGAAGATAAGCAAAAATGTCTCTGCATGTAGGTGTGAGCCGCGTTTTTGAGACACACGCATTTCAGTAAACATCAAGGATGTTACAGTACCCGCTTCATCAGAGACTTGATTCATTAAGAGCAAGGGCCAAAACGGCGTCAGTGACACGTCGGTGTCACTCTTTACAGAAAAGGCGCTTCTCTCTCATTCGGAAAAACACTTTTATTTAGCACATATAGAGCAACACAAAGCTGTATCGGGAGTTTTTCACGTTGCTCTACAATTTTTTTGTCGACACTTCTCATCTAATTTTAATATTTGAAAGGTTGTTAAGGTAATTAGGACTAATCATGTATTTAGGCACTGTGCAAAAGGTAATCTGAGCATCTCCAAGCGGTGGCCAGCAACGTAACCTTGGTTCTGTCCAGCTACGTGGCATTTCCGTTTTTATAAATATTGGTGCATGATGGTTGGGACACTCTGCTAGCTTTTTTGGGGACAGCGAAGGACGTATTTATGGACCCTGCGTTTGTGACTCAAAAGATGGTGCGGAGGGGTGATACTATGCATTTTAACTGATGCTAAATGCACTAGATCCACTAGATTGCACTAGAAGTGTTTTTTTTAGAAGGAAGCATTGGAAACGCAGAAAGTGTACGAAAAAACAACCGGCCACGCTTTCAATACTACACTTCCAACGACCTTGATTGATTCCATTGCAGCTACGTTTTCACTTAATCAATTACATGTTCATAACATGTGCGAAACGGGTAAGCGATAACGAACATGTCCTTTGCGGGTAGTAGAAGCGAATTTTCATTGTAAAACCATGTGATTTAATCCCGGCCGCTCACTTGAAGAATACTCAGTAATGTCGTTAAGGGATGCTTTTAATTTCTGTAAGCTTACAAATGTACTCAAGAAACATTGAGTACATCAAATTGGCACATCAATTTGACCCATTTGAAATTTCAGAGTTACCTTTCACATATAAGTTGTTTTACCGAATAAGTGGTTTTTGTCAAGTTCTCGCGCGAACATTCGGATGTAACGAGAACTGCGTCATCGCTTGATGTGTCGGCACCTGGCCTGCCTAGGTCTGCCCATTTCAGGCCGAGCGGGTGGCCGTATCTAACCCGTTTTCCCCATTCATGGAAAGTGAACGGTGTTGTATACCTTCGCCATGTTTCATCTCACCTCGTCAGTAAAGTTGGGTTACTATCTTGGTGATCTTTTTGGGATTATTTGTCGATATCAAGGGACGAAAGCATAGTCTATGGTAACACAGGGGTAACTGGCAAGTCGCTGCAACGGTACGATGATGATGAAATGGTGGTAATGATGACGATTATGTTTGTTGACATCTCCTTTGAAACGTGGCTGAGACAAGTAGTGCCTTAGCCTGCTTGATAAATTCAGGTTTTACAGCATACATCGCTATTTAACCTTTTTGCCTATGTGATCTCGATCTTAACTTTCGTATTAAAAACCTTTATCACTACACTTTACCATTACCTACACTTCCAACGACTCCAGTTCTACCAATATTCTCGCGTCTTTTCTTCCTACAATAGTCTGATCGTCTCTTCTTAGAGCGACTGTTGGCCTGTTAATCCTTCTATCTTCTCTGACTACAAACGCTTCTGGAAGGTGGCACTCCCTGCGGGTCTCGCTGAATGAATATTTTGGCATGCCATTACGCTGCTCTGAGTCATTTTCATTTTCTTTTCGTTTTTTTTTCATTTTTGCAGCCCACAGATGCCTCATCCGGTGGCGCATAGTTGCTCCGATATGTGTTTGTCCTCACGGTGCCAGCTCAGGCTTCAAAGAGCAAGGCACTCCACTTTGCGTTATCATACAGATTTCACTCCTAATCTTTTTCTTGCCGTTTTTGTAAACTTTTACGGTATTATGTTTTCCATCGTTTGCATCGAATTTACCATCTCTGTTCGTCTCATATTTTTTTATTTACAGCTCGTGATTGTCTATCTACAATTTCAATTACTCAAAACAAAACAAGACAAAACACTTCGCGAGGTGACAGTTGGTGCGAAAATTTAATTTCAGAGAAATTTTTATCGTTTGAACCGTGTCGACTACAGACGACATGCTCTTGCCATTGCCTTGGATTGGCGTTGCTCCACGCAGCATACGCCAGAGTAAATGCTCGTCTTGCTCGTGCATGAATGCATGACAGCGTTAAATCGGTTTTACAAATATTTATTAAGTCGTGAAAGCATTACATGCATGAGCTCCTCGTGGATAAACTTCACTTCTTGCTTCGATGACGAGTGTGACAACCCTGCGTTCTTCCGTCAGGAGCGAAGGCGGTACTGACAGCAAAGAATTGAACAGAGCGCTCTAGATTGCACCACCAGAGGAAGCATATGGCTGACAATCCAGCAGGGCCTTACAAACTAGCAAGGAACGCTCGGACCGGCCTAGTGGTCAGAACTATGCAAATTGGCGACAACGCGCTAATATGCATTTGAATTCCGCGTACTTCGAAACCCATTTGTGACTAGTTTCACTGTTTCTATGTCACTCGCCATGCCACTCGCAGTAGCTATGTCACTCGCAGTATCCTACTTTGGTCCAGCAATCAAATAGTCCCCGATTTTTTTTAAGATAGTCTCAGTTTCTCTTGCACCAGAAAACCAAACCTATCATTTTGCAGACGTGAGTAGCGTGGACTTGTTCATCAACCAGCACATTTGAGCCAATGGACTCGGGCAAAAGAAGCAAGGTAACCTATTTCAGTCCCACGCACCGTGTACCGGTGCTTCTGAGTTGTTGAGTTCCATGCACAGTGTGGACGGATTTGCGAAAAATAATGCTCATAAGCAAGTTCGCTTGAACAAGGGGCTTCAACGTCTAATGTATTTTATTCACACACACAAAAAAGAGTGCGTAATCCGGATGTCGCAATGGTTTCGCCACTCAAGAGAGATGTTGGCGAGACGTCCTCAAATTTTTTTCAAGCGCATAGCTGTTCATTTAAATCTGCATAGGTTGCAGTACCTAACGAACCACGCAGAGGCACCTATACGCACACGCTTACATATGCTAAAGAGAAAAAGAGAGATAGAAAACACAACGTTCCGTTAGTGCCCTAAACTATAGGCTTCATTGCACAGCTATGTCCAAGCTGGTAAAGCACTTTCGCTTTCCGCACTGCTGAACCAGTTCATTATAGAGATCACGCTGATTTACTACCTTTCTCTTTCTTCGTATTTTGTAATTTCTGAAGTCTTCCCTCTGGCCGTACCTACGGAGTTTCATGTATTTTTGTGATAATGAATGAGGAGGTACTGTTTGTTTCCTTGGAAAGCTGTACTTGTTATTCAGAAGAAAAATAATTGATAAGGAAACATTGAAGCATAGCCACAAGACAGAAATCGCTTGCCACTTTTGTCCAGACAACTGCAATATAACCGCTAAATTGTCTTAGTACATTTTCGAACTACATTTTTCGAGTGATACGCTAGAAATATCGGTACTTGCCATCGTTTCCGAGCGTCCCAATTGTGACGCCATCGTCGAGCACCCACGATGTCACCGAGATGTAGTCTCTGACTGCGGGGGGCACGTGACAGCGGAGCAGTGCTGAGTTGCCGCGAACCACGTACACGTCGTACACGCTGGCCACAAACTTCTCCAGCACCACTGTTGCGTCGAAAAGCGGGAACGGGGTCATGGGGACAGGAAGGGGAAAAAAGAAAAAGGTACATAACGCAATCATCCGCATACAGTCTGATATTTGAAACACATCCTTCACTTCAGGTAGCATATGTGGGTTTATTGACCAGTTGCCTTCTTCAGGTAGCATATGTGGGTTTATTGACCAGTTGCCTTCACCCTAAAAGATCACGTTCTCGTGACGCCTGCGGCACAAAAGACGTTCCACGTCCGCCGCCAAGGTCTGTGAGTGGTGGCACTGGCTAACACTCCCAGGATTCTACTAGGACAGCACAAATAATTTCCCCTATGTTGTCCTTGGTGTCAGTGTTTGTTGGCTTCTTATGATAGGCCTTCACTTAAGTCATTGATAAATATGAGGAACAGCAACGGCCCAAGGACCCACCTTTGAGGCACACCTGACAAACATTAACCGTTCTTGACGTCGCACCGTTCAGAACCACTTTTTGCTGCCGTTTATACAAATAATCTTTAATCCTACCGTAAAGTGAATCGGGGAGGCCAAGAAATGATTGTTTGTGCAAAAGTAAGTCATGCGGGACTACATTAAACGCCTTTCGAAAATCAATAAATATAGCATCAATCTCTGTACTATTGTTAAAGCCGAGTGCAACGTCATGTATGAATTCAGTAAGTTGATTGGTACAGGATAATCCCATGCGAAATCCATGCTGGGTCGGGATGAAAAAATTATGGTAATGAAGATGCTTAATAAGACCAGAGTAAATAACATGTTCTAGTGTTTTACAACAAACAGATGTCAAAGACACCGGTCTGTAATTACTTGCCAAATCACGACGACCACTTTTAAATATAGGAGTTACATTGGCCATTTTCCAGTCATTAGGTAATTTTCTAGAATTTATTGACTTGGTAAATAATTCAACCAAGGTTTATAGGAACACAAATGCTGAGCACAAAAGACGCAGCCCGTATGTTCAATATATCCAGTTTTGCCAAACTTGAGGAAATTCCGTATTGATAATGCCAAAAACAATATCACCATAAGTCATCCGTCCCTCTACAATTGAGCACTATAGTATGAACCATTCCAACTAATGTGGACTGTTTTTTTTAGTTATATAAGTTGAAGTGCGTTTAAACGTGCGAACAGTTTAGCTCATATTCTGATAACCTGTGTATATTTTAGGATGGGCATTCGCATGCAATGAGTATGTGAAATGCCTTTATATTGATTGCATCCTTGTACCAATTTGTGTGGCGCCCGCCATTCTGTTTATTACTCTCATGTTTATTTCCCCCGACTGCGTGTTCAGTCGAATGTTGAGAGAAGCCTTGACGCTTTGCATATGTATTGTGTTGCATGGAGTTGTATGCGAACGTCCATCCAATTCAAGTGCGGGTTATAGTAACGTGCGCTCCAATGGCACATTCCACTGGTCTCTACCGCGCCCCGGATCCAATTGCAACCACGCGGAGCCCAGACCAATCGGAGGCCGCAAACGCAAACACGTCCAAGCTTATGCTGTTGAAAGCAAAGACGGCGGACAGTCGAGGCATGCTCAGGCATAAAGACAGCCGTGGTAGATTCCGCGCCAAGGGTAGAAGTAGTAGGAGCCACATGACTAGAATGCTGTCGGATATCGGTCGTGCTCTCGGGACGAAGTAGACAGCGACTCCGAGCGTTCTGTGTCGGAGTGCGGCGCTTCGAACGAACCTGGCGAATGTGCCTCGAGCAACTCCATTTTGACCAGCTCAGTGTAGAGGCGCGCAGCCAGAGTGTTCTGGAGAGTTTTGAAACGACCAGTTCGATGTCCTGAAACTTTGTTATTTGATAAATTAACAGACGTAAAGGAGGTACATTTTATATAAAACAGTATAAAATGCAATGAAATGGGGGTAGCAGTAGGATAGTTTGTGCCCCACGGACTTCATATGTGTTTCTAACCGTAATTTCACTGTACGTCGCATAAAACAAGCAAATGCATGGCGAAAAATTAAGGCAAAGCAACCCAAAGTAAATTGCAGCCTGTAGTGTTTCCTCACGTTCAATTAGATGAAACAAGTTAATAATAAAATATTAAGAATAAAGCAGACAAGATATAAAAATCATACACCTTTAAGGACAACAAGATCAGCCTCGTCGTTTGTGCACAAGATGCAGTGAAGCACTTCGAAACAATTAGGAATTCAAGACTTTAAGAATTCAACCTTTACTATTCTGATAAAAATCTCTTTCTGTGTCCCGGCAAGTAGTCTTGTACAAAACAAGCTAACTTCAAATGATTGCGACGTTGGTCAAGTCTCTTTATCTTCGTGGTTAGTTTGCGGAACCAACGCGAGAAACGTAAACTTAGTGAACCAACGACGCAACAGAAATGCAGCAGTAACACCTATAGCTGTGTTTATGGTTTATAGCGTGCACTTATAACCATATTTGACAATTGACGTGGGGTCACTAGTGTCAGCTGTAGCGTGGAGCTCGCAGGATATAGCCTGCAGTGTGACGCAGAGTAGTAATACGAACCACATAATCGTTTCGACCCCAGCTGTAATCTTCATGTGCCACCTTTTCTTGACAAGCGTGACCAAACGTACCTTCATATAAGACGCAGGAGCGAGAAAGAGAGAGATAGAGAGAGAGAGAGGTATTTATTTTAATACAAAAGCTGAGAGGTTGGCCTGAATCAATCTTCTGACCTGCTACTCGCCGTTGGGAGAAGGGGAAGGGGTGTAGAAAGAAAGGATAGAGAAGAAGTTGATTATGGAGGGCGAATATGGTGGTGAGAGTCCTGCACGCTCCGAGACTCTTCGAAGTCTCTTGTCCAATCCACTCTCATACAAAAATTTGTTGAGAGCCTTCAGACTGTCAGGCTTTATTTACCACGTAAGTGCATTGGATGCATAAGTAGTGGATGTTGGTAGTATAAAACCTGCATAACGGCGGCTTCACTAGTCCCACCTTTCCACGAAACTAGGCTACGTAAAAAGCATATGTATAAATAAATAGGAAACTCGAAACACGAAACGGTTAAAAAGAAACAGAAAACACTTGCCACGCAAAAAAGAAAAGAAGTAAGCATTCACAATGAATTTTTGCTAATGTGTTCTTAGATGTATGGCCTAGGCTTTCCGCCTGTTTGTTTATATCTGTTGAGTGCTGTGTGAAGGCAGGTAGTTAGTCTTTGAAAGCTGTAATTTTCACGGGACCATGGCACTGCCCAGTGCATTTGCTTGAACGTAGCTTCCACGAGACACAACATCAAACGTTAATTGGTCCAGCCCGCCATCGTGTATCACCTGCGCTGCTGACGTGGACTTACGCCACCTAATTTGCCTTTGCACACGCTTTACAACTTTAAGCGCTGTCGTCAGAAACACGCTAAACATGTGACAACGCACGCCCCATGAGCTAAGGGACCTTCTCAGGTCATATCACTGTTCTGGCTCTGAAGAAGGGCCACCTATGACGGTTGTTACCCTCCTACGGAATACAAGCCTCCGTAGGATTTTGTAAAAGTTTTGTGCTATATAGTTTACTTTGTGGGCGTGTATGTCCTATTGTGTGCGGCCTAACTATTTTTTTGCTTACTTTACTTAGCGAGTATATATATATATATATATATATATATATATATATATATATATATTGCTTAGGCAGCCTTGTTTATAAGCACTGCGTGTTGACCGACAAAATAGTGCGCGTAACCGCATAACTCTCTGGGATAATCAAGCCATATATCACTGCATAGTTGGCCACATGGGCATACATAAAACACAGAGAACGTACTACTAAAGTAGCTCATATTGCATGACTTCACTGATTTCTTTTTTATATATCAGCGGAACCGTTCTTAAAAACTGCATGCGCCATCGAATACTGCCGCTTACGTAGCACGGAATTTCGGTCAACAATGTAGTGCCAGTGAGCGCACCGGTTTTCGGCATTTTCAAACAATAAATCACCACACGAGACCTGTAAGTGAAATTAATGCGGGAAATGTTTGCAGCTATGCATCTCACATAGCGAGCAGCTGCAGGAATCGCTTAACTATACTTCCACCTCATTAACAGTTTGCGATGGCCTGGTACCGTGTATGGACAGAAGGTCAGAGTTAGGACGAAAATCAGAAAAGATTGGTGCTAAGTGTAATGCAGACAGTTAACGCCTGCTAAAGCATCCTTTGGCAAACAGGCGATGAAGATGCGATGAACGAGGCAGAAATACTGCTTCTGTTATTTTATTAGTAATGACCGGACTTTCGCTTTAAGTAAAGAAGTTGCAGACGGAGTATTTCATAGGTTCTCTTTTGTGAATTTCTCCGCTTGTAAGGTCGAAAAATAGTTCCATCGCTGCTGCTGCAACAGATGAAGGAGATTCCACGCGCGTCTCAAGAGTTGCTGATGATGCAGAACAGTGACTGTTCGGAATGCTATAATACAGGCGGTTTGACGTGTTGGTAGAATTTCGGGAACAAACGGGAACGTATTGAAGGTATTAGAAACTTATAACTTAGACAAGGTTGATGTTTATCTTGCGTTTCTTAACATCCCTTCGAATGCACGTATAGATGTTTGCTACTCTTGCAATCCCACAGTATGCATAGTTTCATAAATATGTACGTCACTTTAATTCCGGCTGCAGAGTTCTACTTTAGTCTTTAGATTTGTCCTGTTGCAGTGTTCTACTTTGGTCTTTAGATTTGTCCTGTTGCTCTCCTTTCCTTTTTCCTTTTTCATCCCCTCCTTCCTATCTTCCATTTCTGTGTTGCTGTCGCCTCCCTTCAGAAGAGTAGGCAGGCGTTGTGCCCTTTCCGGTGGCAGTTGCCAGCCTGCTCCTCGCTTTCCCTTTCCTGTTACCTGTGTATATGTGTATATGTGTGCAAAACAAATAATAATAATAATAATACTTTCACGTTCCTTGCGTGTGTGTGTGTCTGTGTGTGTGTGTGTGTGTGTGTGTGTGTGTGTGTGTGTGTGTGTGTGTGTGTGTGTGTGTGTGTGTGTGTGTGTGTGTGTGTGTGTGTGTGTGTGTGTGTGTGTGTGTGTGTGTGTGTGTGTGTGTGTGTGTGTGTGTGTGTGTGTGTGTGTGTGTGTGTGTGTGTGTGTGTGTGTGTGTGTGTGTGTGTGTGTGTGTGTGTGTGTGTGTGTGTGTGTGTGTGTGTGTGTGTGTGTGTGTGTGTGTGTGTGTGTGTGTGTGTGTGTGTGTGTGTGTGTGTGTGTGTGTGTGTGTGTGTGTGTGTGTGTGTGTGTGTGTGTGTGTGTGTGTGTGTGTGTGTGTGTGTGTGTGTGTGTGTGTGTGTGTGTGTGTGTGTGTGTGTGTGTGTGTGTGTGTGTGTGTGTGTGTGTGTGTGTGTGTGTGTGTGTGTGTGTGTGTGTGTGTGTGTGTGTGTGTGTGTGTGTGTGTGTGTGTGTGTGTGTGTGTGTGTGTGTGTGTGTGTGTGTGTGTGTGTGTGTGTGTGTGTGTGTGTGTGTGTGTGTGTGTGTGTGTGTGTGTGTGTGTGTGTGTGTGTGTGTGTGTGTGTGTGTGTGTGTGTGTGTGTGTGTGTGTGTGTGTGTGTGTGTGTGTGTGTGTGTGTGTGTGTGTGTGTGTGTGTGTGTGTGTGTGTGTGTGTGTGTGTGTGTGTGTGTGTGTGTGTGTGTGTGTGTGTGTGTGTGTGTGTGTGTGTGTGTGTGTGTGTGTGTGTGTGTGTGTGTGTGTGTGTGTGTGTGTGTGTGTGTGTGTGTGTGTGTGTGTGTGTGTGTGTGTGTGTGTGTGTGTGTGTGTGTGTGTGTGTGTGTGTGTGTGTGTGTGTGTGTGTGTGTGTGTGTGTGTGTGTGTGTGTGTGTGTGTGTGTGTGTGTGTGTGTGTGTGTGTGTGTGTGTGTGTGTGTGTGTGTGTGTGTGTGTGTGTGTGTGTGTGTGTGTGTGTGTGTGTGTGTGTGTGTGTGTGTGTGTGTGTGTGTGTGTGTGTGTGTGTGTGTGTGTGTGTGTGTGTGTGTGTGTGTGTGTGTGTGTGTGTGTGTGTGTGTGTGTGTGTGTGTGTGTTGACAATGTGATGTGTGGCGTGTCGGCGCTGCTGTTTGTCGATTCAAAACTTACTCTAGGTTTCTTTACTGTTTCTCTTTTTTTCTTGTAAAAGCTGCAATGAACTTGCGTTCATGGGCTGTGGCCATGTCACAACTGGCGAAGGATTCGTAGGGAATTCTTCCTTAAGTGCTTTTCGTGTGCTGCAATGCTTTCTTATCACAAAAGTGCAAGCTGGCGTCTCTCCGCAACCCAGCACTCGATGGTGCTGCTCGGTGTGTAGTCCTAGCTCCCCCTTATTCTCTTTTTTTTGTCACTCTCTCCTATTTCCTAACGCCAATTTTTAGAAGGCACTAAAGGCTCTTTCGTGCTTTCTGAGAACGTCTGGCTTGTGCGAACACCTTTGACTCTGTAGTGCTGTTCGTCCACGTCTCTACTTCCATCTCTCTCTTTCTCTCCCTTTTTTATTCACTTTCTCCCTTCCCCCAGCGCAGGGCAGCGAACCGGTCTCTTGAATGGGTAATATCCCGGCCTTCCTTTTATCTCTCTCCCTCTTTCTTGTGTAGTGAATGCAAAATAATTTAGAGGGGCAACGCCCCTACTTTAGCCTGTAATCTGGCATTTATTTCGGTAAACATAGTGGCGCTGCTGGATTCATTGCGCCTATCGCCAGGTATACAAATGTCTAGAAGCTTACACCACGCTTGCTGTACCATCAGCACTTCTCTCTGCTCCAGTCTATTCTCTTCATTGGCCAATTCAGCTGACCCAGGCGCATGCACGTTTACCGCATTCGGATACGAGCCGCGAACACAAAGCAGCACAGCCTCCCATCCCCCTACCCCTCCATCCTAGTGACGCCAGTGATCAGAGCACAAGACTATGTGCCACTCATACAAGGCAAGCGTCTGCGAACCGCTGCAAAATACATTGTCTGTATACTCAAAGAAATCTTCAAGTATTCCCACTCACGAGAAATTACTCACAGGATGCGTTTGCTTTCTTTTATAATGCATGTAATATTTTACGGCAATAGCGTTTATGGCCCCGTGTCGCAGAAAATCTGGTGTGAGTGTCGGTGCCGGTGTGCGAGGAGTTGTCCAAGAGCAAAAATTTCCGCATATATTTAGGTATATACCTATGCCACGCCTATGATATATGGCATATGCATATGACATATGACATAGGCCACGCCTTCTATATGCGGGTTATAGTGCCACACCATTCTATCACTAAAATTGCTCATAGCTTGTCTTACATATATGACAAAATAATTCCTCAGAATTTTGAGAATGACAACCTACAAACAAAATTCATGAAACAAAACACTGGCAGCGCATGCCTTTCATGTTAAATCTTCTCAACCTTAAATATAAGAAGTGCGGAACGATAACAGAAACCTGAAAATGAAGTAACCTTATCGGCGCGATTGTGCACTACCTCCCTGATCGGGCCACGCAAAGGGCTGCGTATCAACCAGAAAGCTCGCCTTCGCGCATAGCGTTCACCGCCAGGGTTTCGCGGTAAACGTTACGGTTACATAATCTACCATTGCCTGGAAGCGTGAGAATCAGTCAGGGATATTTGAATGCTACCGCGTTTCACTCTCAAAGACGAAGCTTAAGCGTCCTTTAAATTCTTAAGGAGTGTGGTGCAATGGAGCTGCTTAAGCAACATTTGAAGAAAAAAAAACGTAGTGCTAGAGTAGGAAGCCGCCTCTCATCTCTTCACCTCCGCCGAGTGTCAACTCAAGTGCGATAAATATTCCTGTGATCTTGCACGACAGGCATCGGCAACGTCTTCTTGCTTCGTTCGCTCTGTCGGTTACCTGGCCCCACACAAAGAAATTAAAAACACAGCATCGTTATCATAAATACATCCGCGCTGAAAATACCGGGACCGGTGCATGCCAAGCTTAAGAAAAACAAGATCTTGCGACTTCAGATTTGCTGCCATTAAATTCATCGTCTTGTATAGTGTCGAATTGATCCGTTAGAATACTTCCTATTGAAAATGAGGTTGCTATATCTTATATGCCTCCTATTTGTTATTTGCTACCGCGTGCGCAACCAAGCAAACGAACAGGGGAACATAACTGTTCTGCTTAATGAACTCGGTGCTTACTCAACACAGCCTATGTATTGTGACAAAAAAAGAAATGTGGAATAACTGAACAGTTCGCAATAGTGTTGCTTAGTAAAGCCAGACAAATCTTACTTAACCAGAACTGGTAAATTATTTAACAAATTGTTTATTTTGTAATGTCCGACAGCCTTTATAGACGAGACATCAAAGAGTAGCTATTGTGATCCTACAAAGGGCACGTAATTAATTTTTCTTTCTGGCGGCGCTGTGTCGTCTAGCTAAACTGTACCGTTCGAAATCGGTATCGCGCCTCAAGTTCCATATGCGACGAGGATGAAAGTGCTGGTGATAAGGTTCTTCGAGAAAACAGAACAGACAATGCAAAAAAAGCGAAAGACATCAGCAATGCCGAAAAGCTAACCATAAGTAGGGGAACATCTCATGGGTTTTATAAAGCATACATCACAAGAAAGGCCTATCCTATACGCATGGAATTTGGCTTGAAGCTGAGTATTGGGCTTGAATTGCGTAATGATTCTCTCCATTATCTCTCAATTTTTGCCGTCCTTCATACTGCTTCGCGTGAATGCACGCTTCGCTATATATAAGACGCGCTGAGATCACCCACTCAGCGGGACGGATGGTAAAAAATGCGTGGAATCGCACGAAATGAATCCTTACGTAGTAAACGCCTGTGTGTGTCCACACACATAACAGTCCCTTTTTTTTTGGTTGTCTTTTTATCACCATTTCATCGGTGTCGGCTCGTTTCAAAGTACACGCTATTCTACCCTTACACTATGCTGCAAATGCTGCAAATGCAAATAAATGCTGCATTATGTAACTTTTTCATCTCCCTTCCGTGGTTCCTGTGCTCTGCAGCGAACACAATTTCATTCATTCAGTCTTAATTTTGGCGGATAAATCTATCGTCTCCGTGCGACATTTATTTATAGTTATTCACTCAGTGCGGGAATTTGCGTCACGCACGCTTTGTCTAGGCGCTTTTTTTCCTCCCATAAAAATGTATTACGTATTCTAGGACACTCTTAACGCTCCTCCGTACGATGACAATCAGAGAAAATACCCAGATATCCACAAATAGAAGAGCGGTAGGAAATGTCAAAAATAAATGGCATAGTTATTCCTAAACGGTATAGCTTTCAGTGCATAGCTAATGTGCCGCAATGCGACATTTTTTTTTTCTCTGACGATCTATATGGGTTGCATATTGTATTTCACCCAAAGTTTCAACGTTCAGTTGGAGAGAACCGCATGGAAAACATCGATCGACTGTAAGTCGGTTCCATTTGTCTTTTTCTTTCGTTTGTTTCTTTTCCTTTTCGAACCATATTGCACCCATTGCAAGGGTCTAAAATGATGTCGCAAAACTGAGGAAACGAAGATCCTTTCGGCAAGACCATGTTCACACGTACCGTTACCAGAATCGCTTAGAGTAAAGCACCGTTAAAAAAGACTGCCTCCGCACGTCGTTTAAGACAGCTTCATCTGTGAACAGCAGAAATATGAAGCTTATAATGACGCACGTAGCTGTTGTCTGGCCATTTTCGAGGCGCTGCTTTTTAGAGTGAATGTAGTCTGTCACGTCCATGATGCTCCTTGAGTGCATTACGAGCAAATGGTACTGTTTCAATGGCCTTCGGCATTTCCTGGTTCTGTGTCGCCGTTTAGCGTTTGAACTTGCCGTACTATGTTGCCTATATCGGAGGTGACAGAACTTGTCGCCGCACGAAGGCTTCACAAATGAAACACGTTCCTCTTCCCATTGGGTTATCCTCCAGCCTTGACGCAATCCCAATAGATGCTTCGTCGCCAACGCCGGGTTAAAAATGAGAAAAAGTCAAACCACTGCCTCGTCGGTTACGGAATGCACTATACAGCGTACAGCAAGTCTACTCAAAATCCCTGCAGTTACATTAGAATTATATTTACTACCGCCGAAGGAAAGGCCGCGCTGAATTGCACTCTTTCTGGCGACACAGTAAACACTTGGCTAGCAGAGAAGCTGACACTCGCTTCTTCCTTTTTAGCAAAGAGAACTGCGCCTTGTCTCTCTTAGAAGTGTTGAACAACCTATGCTTCACCGAGCCATCTTGCACAAAAAAAAAGAACGCAATAATAAAAAAAAGAAAAAGAACAGACTCGTTGCTTTGTTTACCAGGCATCCACCACTTAGTGCTCCTCTTGCCACAGAAAGAGAAGAAAGGGGGTTAACCGAGGGGCCCGATTTTTCTTATTCATATCATAAGATGTCAAGAAACGCTGACACCAAGGAAAACGTAGGGGAAATTACTTGTTCTTAATAAATGAAATAAAGAAACGAAAAAAAATGGAAGTGAAAGTGGATGAAAAAACAACTCGCCGCAGGTGGGGAATGGAAGCCATTTAATACCGATACATTTGCTTAAATAGTCTCTAGAAATGTTCAGTCAATATTTTTAAATCTCACATAATTATCTTACAAAAATTTTGAACGCTATATGAGGCCGCCGCTTTCTCTTCGTCAGGACCAACGGACGTACTCACCTCAAAGGTTTCTTCTGATCGTAGCCGGTGTGCTAATTCGCTAACAGTCGCTGCCCGGGAGCCCTGAGTCATAAAACTTCCCTTGGAATCTTAGATATTGTCCTGCAGGGAATGGTCGATTCATCCCTAGGCACTAGCAAGCGATTGAAGGGAGAACTATGAATAAAAACAAAAAGGCCGTTATCCGTGAACTTTGCTAACCAAACGTTAACAAAATAGGCACGTGTAGAGGTTCAACGTAAGGGAAGAAAGAGCACGCCTCTTTAACCATTTATTCACGAACAATATAGGGAGCGTGGTAAAACAGACCAGATGAATAGATTTTATGTTCTGGTGGAAAAGAGTAATTGAGACTGAAGATATCGGATAGCTCCAAGAAGGAAGACAAGAGTTAAAAAAAAAAGTGTGTAGGGGAAGGGGAAGGGAAGGGGATGTAAGAAAAATGAATTTCAATAGGAGGAGAGACCTGCGAGTTTCATGGAGGGATCTATTATTTTCAGCTGGTACAGCCTGGACATGGTGGAAGACGAATAGGAGGAATAGATTTTCAGTAGGCCGTGCTTCCGAGAGCAGCCACGCGAGGCTAAACGTCAAATTTCCGTTGTTTTTCTTTTTTATGCTACTTCCGCTCTGTCTTCCTATAAGGGGCTGCCATGTATAAAGAGCGCGTTGACGGCTGTATCGGGTCCTTTCGGACTAAGAGAGAGGGTCCCTATAGAACGGCAAAAAGAACGCATTGAAGGCCCGACGTGGAAGAAACGATTCAGAAAAACTGCCGAACAAGTCTTCCCCTCTGCTTCTCAAATTGCCTTATTCGCAGTAAACGGAAATCTATAAGGCTCGATTCGATCAACGAGAGATGTAAAGATGTCATTACACAAAATAGCTGGAAAAATATTCAAGAAAGCAAACCCAGCTGAAAGCGAGTGATGTAAAATCATCCCCTAAATAGCGTAAATGTCCTTGAAACGATTTTTTTTCTCCATTCTCTCGTTGCTAACCACCGACAAGTTCGCCACGGGTCTTCGAGTTTTACTAGCGCGAGGAAAGTGAGCAGTGCTAAGAGTGAATTTCTGTAAAGGAGTCCGTTTATGATCTTTGAACCTTACGTTCAGAGATCATAAGTTAAGGCTAAACAACTTTTTTACTAGGTTGCGCTGTATATTTGTCTGATAAGATGTTGTTGTCTTAATAGATTAAGCGCATAAATAGGCGCCCTTTGACGAAGAAGTTAGTCTACTTTTCTATTTTCCCCACGCAATAATGTAATGCGCTCTATGGTACCGCAGTGTTATGACCTCAAACTACCATTCGCACAAGTACTGATGTATTTTGTATGACAACCATGCGCCGAGGGCCGAAAGGTATAGAGTGAGCGCAGCACGTAGCGTGGTTCAAGAACTCCGAAATAGAGTTCAATGTAAGACAAGCTGCTGCGTAGCTGATGTTTCCGCCACTTTTGCCTCTGTCCTCAGGGCCCAAAGCTGTTCAAAAAGAGTTAATTAGCACTTTAAAGTTCCGTGACGCTTGCGTCTTTTACGCGCGATATGAGCTGCGTGGCAACGCTTTGGTAACGCATTTGCCATTCTTGATATAAAGAAGCGGAAGAACGAAGGATTCTACCGCGATCTCTTCACTGCAACCTATTTGCCACACAACCCAAGAAACAGAAAGATGCACGCATTCTTGCGTTTTCTGTGGTTCAGAGATGGACAGTTCTTTCCCAAATATATAGAACGTTCACTCTGCTGCTTACGAAAAAGAAAATTTTGCACGTTCACAGGCGCTGCAGTACTCGTAGTACTGCAGTGCCTGCATTAGTGGCGGCCAGTTCAGGCTGTCTTTAAATATACAATATTAATTCACCGAAAATAGAGAAGGTATACAACCACACAAGGTATACCACGTAGGCATACATTTTAGAATAGATAATAAAGGGAAAAGAGTCCGACAATTGATGCTATAATTTAAGACTTGAAGCCCGTCATGCGAGAAGTGAATAAATGGTTTCAAACACGCAAGAAACTGACTCTGAGAACTCCTGAAGCGTAATACATTCTCGCTAGTTTTATCAGAAAGACCGAAAGGGAATTTCTAAATAGCTCGACTGTCACGCCCTCGCCGATGTCACTAGTGGTGCGAGCGTTATCCCATCATCGTCAGGTGAGCAAGAAGTGAGCGACTTCAAACCCTTATCTCGCTAACGAATCCTACCGAAATTTCTTAATTATCGTACAGTCCAGATATATAAAGAATTGCAAGCGCATTTTTCAAATACCCTATAGAGAAAGAGAAAGGAAAGACAGGGAGGTTAACCAGCGATTATCTCTGGTAGGCTACCCTGTACTGGGGAAGCGGCAAAGGGCTGTGATAGGTGAAAGAAAGAAAGATAATTATACTGCGAAGTAACGCAGGAAGCGAGGTCTAATGCGAAGCCTTAGTTCATTCAACATGACCTAATGGAGGCCACCTCTGATACACCTTTGGGACTAGATAGAATCCGCTTCCCGTTCTGCTGGAGTAGCTCAACTAAACGCTTACCCTTTCTGCGCAGAGCACTGCTTGGGACTTTTGAATCATTGCGTCCGATAAGCATTCGTGAGAGTCCTCGTTTTCATTTTACTCGATCCGTAAATTTCTTGCACACCCTGTGGTGCCATGGTGAAAATCAGTCACGTTTTTGTATGCATGACCCAGTGTGTGCCCTTCTTCAAGCTTTATCCTATACTGTCGCTGCTGTTTTTCTGGGAAAAAAGTGGCCGACGTGCTATAGGTGTATCCTAAAGTGTTTTCCACAGGGAGGCCGCGCCTTCTGTTGGAAACCGATAAGGAGAGGCGCGTTTGTAAGCAACGACGATGGCTGCTTTCAATCCCGCATACTGTAGCTCTTTCTCTAACACTCCCTTCCTGTTCGCCTTCTTTCGATGTATACAGTAACACTGGCAACGTGCTCTGGCGCTTTAAAGCGCATGTCAAAACGAAGATGGCCTCTGCGCTCAGGCGATCAAACGTCAGAACCTGTTCGACCTAAGCCTAAACTGGAGGTAGTACTGCGTCACCCAGTTTATACCGTTTCTACGTAGCGTTAGCAGCTTTGAAGGGGGTCGATCAGGGATATCACGCAGTATAACGCGGCGTCTCGAAGGGCGGCTGCCGCAAGCAAAAAACACGAGATACTTGTGCGCATGTCGCACCTGCCGAACGTCCCAATGGGCCAGTCGGCTGAGTATGCGTCGGAACGTATGATTGAACAGCCTGACTGCTCTTAGGTATACATGACGATTTTGTGTCTTCGATTGCCTGTCTGACAGCCTTTGAGCTTAGTGCAGTCTAGCCAAACGATGCATTTATTTTTCAGCAGCCAGTGACCTGCTTTGTACGTGTGTACGTATTTTATTTGTTTTGTTAACGAGAAAACAAACAATAAGGAAAACCATCCTGCGCATGTGGTATAGAGCTGTGCGCTGGGTTGCTCGAAGGCCGAGGTACGATTCCAGAATCAGTGACATTTCTTTTTTATTACAGAGGTTCGAAGTGTGATGAGAGAGGAAATGCCGACCTTCCATGAAGTGCCCGGAATAAGGCAAACAATTCTTCGCATTCAAACAGCGTGCTCCTTCTGTTACATATAAATGAGAGATAATGAAAGCATGAACCCAGGCACTTTGACGGCGAATATTAAGGTACCCGAGAGGACAGAGAAATAAAAGAAAGTCATATATTATCAAGAAAAAATGTGCAGTTGTGTTTCTCTCGCAACAGTGGAAAGGGGGTGCTATAGATAAGGAAGAGCTGAAAATGAATTAGATCTCCGCGCATGTAAAACTTCTCAATTTAGTCACTTGTCGACGGGAAAACAAGTATGTTTTACGAACTGAGCAGCATTGATCAAAACTGTTGTTCCGCACCGCTGCAACGCTTTTCTTCCTCAGAGCGCCATTGTGGTCTTAACGTTTCTGCCACCAGGTGCTACTCATAATCTCCGTGACATTCTCAGCGGCACATAGCTTGTACAGGCAACTGAAGTCACAAAGGAAAAGCTTCAGGCTAGGAGGCTACATTATAATATAGTTTACTATTTCGGTCCCTCGTTCTCCGTGCGCTCACGCACTTGTGCGGCTTATAATTGGTACTGATGGCAGCGCGGTTCCAGCACCGCTTCGCTTAACGAGATAAGCCGTATCTCCCGGGTCGATTTTTGCACTCGGGCAAGCAAACGAACTCATCCATCAGAGGGGAAAGATAAGTGGAACCATTCAATTGGCGAAAACTCTATGGAACAATGCGGTTTCTGGGTGCATTAGGGGGGATTTCGCTGGCTGGCGATTTTGCAGCGATTACTCAGCCTTGGAAGAGGTCTAATGGCTCCAGGGAGCCGGCAAATAAATCAGTTGAGAATTTCGTCGTCTGCTTCCTCCACGACGAACAATACCGGTCACGCAGGCGGGCAATCGCCACGGTACGGCAATTTGCACCAGCGAAGCGGAATACCCTCGGCCAGCTGGCTGGACGTGCCGGAATGAGAAATGGCTGTTTGCCGTGCGAGAAGGCTTAGCAAGGCGTCGGTGGTGCGCCTTTTCGCGAGGTCATTAGTCGGCGAGCAAAATAACGCGGTACCGGGGTGCGGACGAATCGAAGCCGTGCGCATTGCACTTCCTTGGAGTCGAAGTTATACGCGCGAAATGTTTGGCTTGATTGGCTCATAAATTTCCGGTGGGACCCGGCCGCGCCTGCTTGTTGTAACGGCGTGTATCCTGCACAGGAAGGTCCTGCACAGCTTGGACAACTTCGGTTTCCGAATGCTGCTTATATTCCCTCCCGCGCAGCGGATTCCGGGAGCCTCCTCCTATAGTAATATGTACTTGGCAAGTGATTCTGCCGTTACCTCGTTCACTGCAGTGATTGGCTTTCGCAAGTAATAATGCGGTAAGCATTCTCGGGATACTTAACGTAACTTCTGGAATGTTCGTATGTTGGTTTGTTTCTATGTCTGTAACCGTTTTCCTGCCAACTTGGGACTCTGGGTATTCCATGGTCTAACGGGTAGAACATCGAGCTGCTCTGCTGATGGAATCGGGAAGAAATCAAATAAGCTGATACTCCTCTTTGTTTTTTTCACGAGGTCATCTGAAAGCTGCGGCATCGCCAGCAGCCCGAATAATCTTCCCAATCACACATTGCCCTTCATTTCACATTTTGTCTTTTATAACAGATATGGACATGGTGTAATTATCAGTAGGTACACAGATGTTCATCGCTGAGAGGTAACTTCAGGAAAATTCTGATAAAATAAGAAAGAAAGGGGAAAGCCAAACATGTCCAATTATATATGGTATGTGATAAAAAGGACCAGCTTTTCTAAGACATCCGAAAGGTTCAAGCAGTTGTATGAATGTACCCCCGCTCACTCTGACAACGGCACCGCTGACTTGTTGGAGGACAATCGGAGGACTGCCAACAGTGCCGTATGACGTGTAGACATGCGACACTGTCGGTTGTCCTCCATTTCAGCTCAGCCCAACCTACAGGCCATCTTAATTTGATTTCGGAAACCGCGAAAAAGAGAGAGAGGAATAAATGAGAAGAGAGAAGCAGAGAGGCTTCTTGTTGGATACTCTACTCTTGGCGACGAAAATGAGGAAAATTATGGTGCGAGGAATAACGGAAACAGAAAGTAAACACGCAAGAAAAGAAGAAACGAACGAACAGGTTGGTTTCTTAAACTAAAATCACATAAATTGCCCCCCCCCCCGCCCATTAATGCATTGTACATGATTTACGGCGTTAATGCGATTAGCAATATATCTTAAGATGGCTGTGTAATTAGTGATCACATGTGTACGTCTATATTTTGTGGTCCGTATGTTCACAAAATATACGCGTACAACATGTCACGCACGCGTACAACATTTTCGCTGAAGCCACCACAACCAAAACAGCCGGACCATTTTTCTAATAAAGTTTATTTTCTTCTTCCGTGTGATGAACAGCGGCATATACCCGGTGATCCATACCCAGTGACCCAATTTAACGCAAAAGAGGTTAATTGAAGATTAGCGTCCACCCAGTGTCACATACCTGGTTATTCAAGTTGGCGTGAAATGAAAACAGTTAGATGCGCACATAGCTACCAGGAAATCAGTGAAGTAACCTACGATTGCTCATCGAATTAAACGGTTTCGTCTGGCAGCCGAAAAGCAACAGCAGGTTTTATCACTTTGCTTTCTTTAATCACTGAGCGTTTTCTACGGCGACGATCCTAGATTATCTTCATTCTTCAGACATTGCGCAAATAACTCAAGGTAGTAAATTTTAGTTTCGGCATTATTACTAACTGAAGCTCGCGGGAGCAGGGGTTCAGATTGATGTAAAGGAGACGTTTCCTAAGAAGTTCACTAAAAGAGGAAAGAAAAAATCATCTGGATTGACAAATGTTTTGAAAGCTCACGATTTATTACTGGCGACGGCCTTCACTGTCCAGAAATGTCAGAACAGAAAGAATGTCGCAGTGATCATTCCGGACCACTCTACTCTGTCTGACGTATATGCGGCCCTAAAAAAAGATTCCAGTAATTCGTTTTCTCTCTTCGATTACCGTAAAAGAAGGAGATCGTTTGGTTTATAGGAAACAACTCTAGCGCTGATACCGATATCTCGGCTCTTCTTGCTCTGCGAAGTTGTGTAATTGGTTCCAAAAACGCCTTACGCAATAGCCTTATGAAACGGCAAGCAATCATAATAAATAGAAATGCGGAGCAAGGGACCCATAAGCTGCAAGTTATTTTAGGTTTGCTTAGCCATGCAACTTTTTTGGTGAAGACGATCTTGTTAAAAAATAAATACTTGGGTTTTACGTGGAAGACTCGACGTTAATTTCGACCAGCTGGGGTACATTAACGTGCACCAAACGCATGGCACATGAGTGGTCTTGTAAGATCGCCTCCGCTAAAAGAAACCTATTCTTCTGTCCGCATATACGGGTTACACGTGCCATAGTGGTATAGGTATATAACACCTATCACTGTATTGCTGATTTCTTTTTCAGATAGTCGGAATTTCTACGAAAAGCTTACACCTTTTGCGCTAGGAGCGCTAGTTTTAGAGTGTCAGTTACAATAACACCGTGAATGGCCTGCTGCAGTCCCCATAGATAGCCCGAACAGTAGGTCGAAAATAAAAAAAAAACATCTCAAGCTGTACGATCTGGTTTGCTGGTCTAAAGAACTGAGATGTTTTCTTTATCACAAGATTTGCTTCATAGAAAGTTGTTCTCATTTGTGTCTGGACAAGCCTTATATGGACCTTTCCTGATGTAGGGCTGCTTTACATGGAGGGGGGATGCGAAAACACACGGCTGCTTAGATGACAGAGCACACTAAAGAACACCATGTGGCCCCGTTTATTCGAGATCCCCTCACTACGGCGTGCTTCATAATCAGATCGTGGTTCTGGCACGTAAAACCCCATAATTTAATTTAATGCAATGTGGACCTTTCCGAAACATATTTAATATTTCGCGGAAGAGGGCAGCAATCAGTGAGTTAATCAGTTTTAACCACTCGCAGTAAAACGTGCAGAACGCATTCAAACGAGCTGTAGCGAAAGTGGCAATTCAAGAGAAAAAAAATAAAGCCGCCCACTTAAGCGATTTCTCACAATCTGCACGCACTTACTGCAAAAGAGCAAGCTCTTACGGCGGACACCGCTATTTTGACTACTTAAATGCTATGTGCTGAAAAAAAGAACATCTTTGCACTTCGCGCAGCGTCGTCTTTCTCCGCTGGTGTGACTTCGGATGCCCCGACGTCACCCTTGTCAGTCTCCGCGGCATTCCTTACTGCCCAGAAAGAAAGAAAGAAAGAAAGAAAGAAAGAAAGAAAGAAAGAAAGAAAGAAAGAAAGAAAGAAAGAAAGAAAGAAAGAAAGAAAGAAAGAAAGAAAGAAAGAAAGCAGGCTTAGGTGACTTCTGACGTTCTAAACTGATTCTCCGCAGTGACAGAATTCTTATTCAGTGGAAACCGCGATCTTGTTCTTGCTTGCTTGCTTGTTCGTCAAGTAAGTACGCTCACCTACTACGCGTTATTGGCCAAGAAGCGAGCGGGTATATAGGGGAGAGGGTGGTTTGGCTAGGGCAAATAATTTACGAACGTGAACGTTACGTGATAGCTGAGTAGTCAGACCGTCCCGCTCCCCTATGAAACAGCACTCGACCGCGGGAGTAGAACTTCGATCCCGAGTAGGTGTTGTTGAGTGGAGCCATGCAGTTCTTCGGCCATAGTACGAAGGTGAAGCCGACGATGATAACGTTGACTGACAACTACGTAACCCAAAAGGTAGGCACGGACGGTTAGAGCAAGCCCGTTTCGAAGCACATACTGTGTCCCCAGTGGAGAAAAAAATATATCAACAACAACCGGAAAGAACGAAGCGTTCAGTAAGTCGGGAGCATAGTGAAGCAAAACAAAAGTAAAAAGGGAGAAGGGAAACAAGAATAACAACAAGAAACACTCCGCGGGCCAGATTCACGTGCCGGGCGATAGGAGCGACGAACACAGACAAAAAGCGACAGGAACCCAACGGTCGGCACCGACAACCAGCCCCCTTTCGAGAGGCGACGCATTACGAAGACAAATGGACCCGCAGAGCAGCGATTGGCGTTCTCCCAGAACGCGCACACTGTTACTTATTCGGTGCTTTCTTCTGTTTTCCTTTTTTTTATCCTGTTCAGCTAGTCCTTCGCAAGGCGTCACCTTCGCTTCCGGCTTGACGGTGTTTGCTTCTCTACACCGAAGATATTCGCTATTAAGGTCGCCTTTCTTTTTTTCTGTGGCTGAGTGGTGACTTTTCATGCAAGCCAGATTTTTTTTTACTTTTGCAGGAAGATGAAACTGCTCGCATTTTTCAGCTGTTCTTTTGAAGCGCTAACGTGAAACAAATGCGTAACGTTGTGAAGTTTCAGCGCATTACCTAGCAGGCTCGATTCACTTTCGCAGATCATGTAATAGCTGGAGCGCTGACAAACATATGTAAATATCTCTAACAACATTTTTACGCTTGATGCTTTCACGGTTTCCATCCAAATGCATTACACGGCGCAGAAGTTTCTGTGCATCAGTGACTCTGTACCTATGTGCAGTTTATGCAAGAACTTCAGCAGTGACAAAGGAGAAAGAAAGAGAGGAATCAAATTTTCCCTGCCAGCACAATTATTGAAAATACGAGCAAAATTAGATTAATTGCCATAAAAAGTCATAACAGATGACACGCAATAGCAATAGATACATATAGTATACAGTAATATAGAAACGCTTCAAATAAATCATCCGAAACTACTTCCAAGCATTTCTGGAGGCTCTATAAATGAATAACCTTGTAAAATACTTAGCATATTTCTCATGTTTGGCTAGCTAAGATCCACCCGCCGTGGCTGCTTAAGTGGCTATGGTGTTTGGTTTCTGAGCACGAGCTCTCGGGATCGAATCCCGGCCACGGCGGCTGTACTTCACTGGGAGCAAAATGCGAAAGCGCCCGTGCACTTTTACTGAGGTGCAGGTTAAAGAACCCCTGGTCGTCCAAATTTCCGGAGTCCTCCACTGCGGCGTTCCTCATAATCAGTACGTCGTTTTGGCACGTAAGAAAACATAATTTAATTTTTAAGGTGAGATTAAAGAAACAGCAAGGGATGACATACTTGGAACCCTCCCCCTCACCCCTCCCCCCCCCCCGTTTCCCGTGAAGCCTTTCATATTTCTTAGAATTCGTTGAAAGCAACAACAAAAGCCTGCTTCTTCTTCTGTGAAAAAAAAAGTAATGATTTCTTTTCAGTTTCAAAACACTTTCGTCTGTTTGCAGGCGCGCGCAATGCTACCTATACTTTAAAGAAACAGTGATGCCTTCTACGCTTCGCTTTTAGTAAGGCTAGTAGCTACAATCATTTCCCTAAGTGCATTTCTCAACATTCTTCTAATATGCATCGTAGGTCAGTTATATTCCGTAAGTTGTGCATATATTTCTATTCTTGTATTTTCAGAAGAGCATCAGCGGTATAAAAATAAAGAAAGGTAAAGTACTCGTCTCTCTACACACTACATACTTATTCTTGAGATTTCTCAACCAGGAAAAAAAACGGAAAAGAGAAATATGCATTACAGTCGATACAAAGTAGAGCGAGTGTTTCCTTTTCGTTGAATGTCACCGTTCTGAACACTGCGACTTCTACGGCAGAGTGACCTGTCGCCTCGAATCGCTTCTTGCCACTGATTCCCTCGAAGCAAACAAAGATTACAGCGTCCAAGTGAAGCTGCGTGGCTTTCGGTAGCTCGCTTTCGCGTTTTCGCCGACCCAATGGGCTGTCTGCACTTGGCTTTTTTATAGCTTTATTTTGAAAGACTTCCTTCCGAAAGCGCTGCTTTTTTCTCGCGAAGGGGCCGAATTCAGCCGTGATGTAGAAAGAGTCGAGACACATTTTATCGCAAGTTTCTTGGCTTCTTTGCCGACTTCACGTTCAAGCATACGGGGCTTAACGTCGTTACATATACAGACAAAAGCCTGAATCGGACGATTTTGAGTTTGGAACAGAACGGAGCGCCTCGGTCATTGAGCTCTCACTTTTACTGAGCGTCGTGTCAACGCTATGGTTGTTTATTCTGTGTGTGTGTGGGGGGGGGGGAGGGGGAGTTGAAATGATGGGGGGGGGGTCGCAGAGGCGGCGGGTCCGGCGCCACTATTATTTTGATGTTTACGCTTTCGAACAGAATCATATACACTACCCTTCTTATTGTTGGGAACAAAACGTTGTTGGGCAAGATTTTGCGCCAGTGATACTTTATCCCAAATTTTTCAACAAGCTTATACGTAGCTGCGATAACATGTCAAGCACGGCGTCCAGATGCAGAGCACAAGGTCGTTGGCACATAGATTTAACATCAGCGCCTATATGCACTGGTGCCCCATGTGAGCCTGTCGCGTACGTGAGACTCAAATTATAAAAAAGTGGAACCTCAATGTTACTGTTTTTCGTTTAAAGATGAATATCTCCAAATAGCTCCACTATCGAAATTCCTGCTAAGCGCACTTGCCTTTGTGACTGATAAGCTTCTATGCACAATTGCTGCGCTGTTGATAGATAGAAGGAAAACTATATGTCAGTTATCTAGTCAATAATTGATTGTACGAATTTACTGATATCAGGCACAGCTAATGATGGATTGCCAGAAACAAAACTGCTTTATTTCTAATGCAGTGGTGCCCTTCTGAGCGGCACAGTAGAGCAAGACTAAGCAAAAAACTTTATGTTACGTACATATCTTAAGAATAACTGGATGTGTTGGCTGAGAAACCAATTATTATTGCAAATTATGACACTAACGGGATAAATACAGAGTGCGGGCATTATTTAGTCGTCGATCACAGAGTTTTCACGGAGCTGCCTCTCCTTCGCTGGCTTCGTCACCATCGACAACCTCTTCCCAACCTTCCACTACCTTGAACTACATTCGACTTTCTTCCTGAAGGCTTTTAAAAAGCTATAGCGTTCCTTAGCTATATATACTTCAGTTACTTTGGGTGGTTGGAGAGAGAGAGAATAAACTTTTATTCTGAGAAGCACATTGTGCACCATGGGTGTGCGGTCTCCTTATTCGAGGTAACCATGGGCGCTGGCCATCTTCCCTGCTCGTTTGATGACGCTGCGCTGCCTCTTCGGGTCCAGGTCTGAAAGTTTGGCCTCCCGCTGTTCTTCGGTTAGTGTTCCGGCGTTTACGGTGCCATTTGTTTCGACACTTCCCCATATCATACGGCATATGGTGTCAGGGACATTACAGTACGTGCAGAAGTATGGACGCTGAATAGGTGAGATTCGGGGCAATGTGATACCGTGGTAGTAGCTGCTGCTTTGTGATTTCGTGAGGGTTATTGCATCTTCACTAGCTAGACTGGGGTGAGGTGGCGGGTAAGTTCTTCTGTATAACCTGTGTGTGTTGCTTGGGCGATCTCGCACAATAAAGAGTGGTCCATGCGCCATGATTCATGTGACCTACTAGCTTGATTGCGCCGCTAAGTATATGTGTTGCCTGCTATTGCGTGAAGAAAAAAAAAAACAAGGTGGGCTACTGGGTAGATGGCCGAATAGACAACTTGCTGCTGGCTTCTGTCTGGCAAAGTAGTCAACTTGGGTTGCCGGGTATGTGCCACTGAATATGTGCCCTAACAGACGACTTCAGCGCTGCTTATGTTCTATTTGCGCGTGCGCGTTGTTGACCAATCCTCCAGAATGGATTCGCCAAGATGACACAGGGGGTACATAGCCTTAACTATATTAAAGCGATGGCACCTCTTCCGCTACAGACACCTACGCTTCGAGCATGGCCGCTTGATGAATAGATATTGTGACGAGGTGACAGCTATACGACCCAAAGAAAAGTGGGAATTGCTACGGCTTTCAAGTTGGGTGCTGTTAATACAAGATACACGGTGTCGCGGTATTATGCGGCAGTGTGCTTGGCAGCGAGATTGCCACTTCGTGTACTTTCTCAAGTGCCCATAAGGCTTCGTTATGCAAGGATAGCATTAGGATGCGTGGCTGCTTACAGAGTAAAGATATCGCTGACTATGCGAAACATCTTCGAAGATTTATGCCACAATTTCCTTCTTTTTTTTTTTGCAAAATGCGATTTTGCGTGGTATGTTTCCTGCTGAACACTGAAGCGTTCCGCGTTGTCCTCATACCGACACAGGTGTAAAGCTGTAATCATCGTTAGCGTTCAACATGCTGTAGAACATTCCCACATGTCGCTGTGCAGCCGTGCTCTTTGCATGTAAAGGTACATCATCACTGAAACAGCGCTTACCTACAGTATCAAAAAACACAGTACGGTTTCTCATCAAACGTCCTTTCTCTCTCTCCCGGTCCCTGCAGAGCTGTAGACTGGCAAATTACATTGTTTAAGGACTACTGTGCTCATTGCCACGGAATGCTTTGTAATCGCAATCAAGCACATTCTTTTTGTCCCAAATTCCTTCCAAGGAAAGGGGACTGCCTGCCAAGTGACAACTTTGCAAGCCTTCTTTCACCTACTTAAAAACCATGGTAATCAAATATATTGTAGCCCGTCTGTTAAGCAACACTTCATTTGGGCCTAGTTGGTACATACTAGGTATATAAAGGTATAGGTATATAAAGGCCTAGGTATATAAATGCATCGACGATGGAAGGAAAAAAGAAGTTGTTAGTCAGCGCCAGTGTGTGTCGTGTCTTTCTTTTTGTGGCTCGTCTTATAAGTTTGCGCTGTTACGTTTAGTTCAGCCGTCTGTTAAGTTTGCATCAACGAAGTATTTTGTTCAACACTGCAAGGGCGACCATCCATTCAATCAAATTGTGCTCTAAAATACAAGTCTAGTTAAAGCTAAGCCGGCGACTTCACTGCAAGCTTTAAAATCAACCAAACAGACGACTGGTATTCAATACAAATCCATACAAGCCATGTACTCAACTGGTGCAATATAAGAAATCTCAGTGGATACGCGTGAAAATACACAATCGCAACAGAATTTCTAGAGAAGTTTTAGTGTGTCTTGGCACCCCACGGATTCTCATGCAACAAAATTACTCCTACTGTGAGAAATAGGTGAAAAATAATGAGAAATGCCTTAGGTGAATCCTGCCTTTATGTGTCCCAACTGACGTTCTTAAAGTTGTGTTTTACTCTACAGAGAAAATGCATATGTAACTGCGTGATTGAAACAAGCTTCACCGCACACACACCAATAAACAAGTGGCAGCAAGATACGTTGTTTACATTTCGGAACGTTCTTAAACGTGGCGAACTACAGGTGTCTTTATCTTCCTTTCTTTTTTAGATACATCAAAATTTTTAGAGCTTGCCTATGGCAGATAGCACAATTCAAGCCCTTCATCTAAATTACTCAATCAGGCGGCCATTACATCTATGAGAAATCAAAATGTTCACATAAATACCATAATTATGCGTATTAGCTTTTTATTTAATTACTTTACGCCACATATTTCAATGTACGAATAATAACCGCTGAGCGCATGGCATGTCTACTTGGAACGAATTCTTTGGACAGCATCAGTTCCGAGATAATAATTTTGAAAGTGCCCTAAAAAATTCATTGAGGCTCCAGTTACCTTCCTTTAGAAACTACTGTTTTATGCATTGAAGCACAAAAGTAACTGGAACACCAATGCATTTCGACGAACACACTCAAAATCAATATCTCGGAACTGGTGCTGTCCAGTTAATTCGTTCCAAGTGGATACGCCGGGGCAACTCAGCGTCTACAATTCGTAGATTAAAATATGTGGCGTAAATTTAATAATTAAAAAGTGAATTAGAGTAATTCTCTTAATTATCCGATTGAACATTTTGATTTCTAGTGGAAGTAATGGCCGCCTCATCGAGTAATTTAGATCAAGGGTTGGAATTGTGCTATCTGCCGTAGGCGGCCTTTTAAAAAGTTTGGTACAGCTAAAAACAAAACACCCTTTATGTAAGTCGGCGTCTGCCCATTGTATCAGTCACTACAGGCTGGTTTTGTAAGCGTTGGTGAACCACTGTTTTGTCTCTAACGGTGATGGTGTGAGGGCACTTACATTCTCTGAGAGATAACGGCCGCTCACCTCGTGTTGGAGCTCATCAGGGACCTTGGTCATGGGTCGAAAACTACAACACAAGACCGGTAGGAACGCCTCATACTTCCCTCCCAGTTCAATGAGCATACATGGGCTGTCCATTTCCGGAGGGAAACGTCGATATTGACGCACGAAAATGGCTCTCAGAGGGCAAAAATCAATGACCAGCAAGATAAGCGCAACATTAGTGAACTCGAGGAGTACGGTTACCGGTAAACAAGCCGATCCACTGAGTTTTTTTTTTTTGTATACATTGAGCTATTACTTGTTAACTTTTTTTTTGGCTGATGATGTTGTTGCTACCTTTATTTTTGCTAGTGGCGCGGCTGTTCGGAAGACTGCTGTTATTATCAACCAGCCTGTACAGGACGGAGACCACAGCCTCTGCCGCCTGAGCTCCATCATACTGCAAACTACGACTCGTTGCATTAGCGTATACGCACTTAGGAAGCATGTGCATCGACTGTTGCCTAGGAGTATACTTGGCCGCTATGTTTTGCCTCCTTTCTCTGTAGTCATCGTCACCAATTTATTTCCTCTTTCCCTTCCTTCTTCGCAGAGTAGCTGGCTGAAGGACTGTGCCTCAGGCCAATATCTCTGCTTTTCTTGTCATTAAAGCGTTCTCACTTTTATCTCCTGTGCCGATACGTTAACTACACACAATAAAAATCGTTATGCGTTATTCGTTGGAAAAGGATGGTCCAAAGTGTTCTCGCGAAATTTCACTTGTCGAAAAAACAGCATCTTCTCTTAAATGACTGAACTTCAATACACAACATTAGCGCGGCGCATGTTAGGACATCTGATCTGCCGAGAGTGTTGAAGACAGGCTTCGTGATTCGCTGCGGTGGTGCAATGTCTATGTCCTTCTGCTGCTAAGCACGAGGTCGCGGGTACAATCAACTGCCGCGGCAAACGCACTTCGATGGGCACGAAATGCAAACGCGCTCGTGCTGTTAGATTTGGGTGGACAATAAAGAGCCCTAAGGCTTCAAAATTAGTTCGTAGCCCTCCCCTACGGTGCCGTATATAAAGCCCCGGGGTCGCATTGGGACGCTAAATTGGCTTCTTCGCTAGACTAATAAGTTGAGAAGTAGGAGAAGCTCTTCTCCATAGGCGCTGCTCCGCTAGAGAAACTAAAGCTCGCCTAGAGTGAGCGCCATAATAGTTCTCCTGAGACATTTCCTAAGTGAGTTCTGAAGGCTCCTGTGTCTCTCCATCGGCAAACATAACCACGCTAGATTAGAAAGCCAAGCTGTTTCAGCTGGCTTGAAGATGTGCAGGAAAGGGCGACCACGTCTTTGTGCTGGATCCACGACAGTGCGGGGTACAATGGCCCTAATTATTTAGTGATTTGCACAAAACTGTGACAGGAGCACAGTGCAGCTTTGATGCTCTTTACGAACAAAACAATGGCCAAATTTACAAAGGTTGTCGCTCGTGTGAATCAGTTTGTCGATGGCTTGCCGCCTTTGCTGATACTATATCCGACACGGTGATTGGTCAGCACTTGTTCGCACGAAGAGATCTAGCGCGAGAACATGTACGTGTATACGGGCGCAGAATACGAGAACTTGTCTGCAATTTGTTTCCGCCTATGCCAGCAGCATTAGCGCTGCGGCAGCGCTTGCCTCGTGAAACCGTATAATCGTACAGAGTCAACAAAAAAAAAAGACGGTATTGTTCGAACTTTAAGCTATAATACATCGGATTTCATAAAGCCCGAGGTTATTTTTCTTAAACAGATCAAATACAAGAAGGCTTTAAACGTGCACGTGGCATATAGGAGTTAATAGCCATAAGCTGGTAATAAAATAGGGCACTGGTGAAAGATAAAACTCGTTCACTTGCATCCAGTTTCTTTTTCTCGTACTACACATACAGGGAAAGGGCTACATGCTAGGCAACAGATTGAATACTACAAACAAAACTCTATTTTTTATATTTTCCTAATTGTTACCTGCAACTGTACATGGCGTTTTCCGGAGTCTTTCGCCAGTGGAGATGGTGTGCATGTTATAAACGTGTAGGAATTCGGCCTCGCTCGTATGACATAGTGCAATTAATGTAAAAAAGAAAGCACTGATAGAAGGAGAGCACAACAAAAACGCTACGCATGGCACTATAGTGCTGTGCCGTGTTTATCTCATTGTTTATTTCTTTCTTATTCCGCTTCACTAGCACGCTATGACATTATTGGACCGGGATCACGCGCGATTAGTAATTCAGATCAGCTGCAGCAACAAAGAAGGCGCGAATATTTGTATGTCGGGATGCTATAGTCATAAGAAGTTACAAGTTTTGGCGAAATATACATTTGGAAAAAAAGAAATTGGTCATATCAAAGTTGTTGCTGAGAGTCGTCAAATCTGGGAAGTAAAAGAAAACTCGCTTTAAATCATTCACTGAATGCCCGTCGGTACCCGCTCATAGAGATCGCACAAGAATTTGTGCGCAGTCATTACAAAACTCGCTATAGAGCGACGCAATTATATTTTTTTATAATGCTCCGAAAGGCACAGCTCTTTCTTTTTCTCTTCTTTTTTTTCATGTTGCCGCCGGGGTAGAACGCGATCAGAGAGGGAACTCGAAATTTACGTCCTTAAATGGCATTGTCCCAATCCGATTTACAACGGAAACGCTATTAAGGGAACGCGAACCAAAACACACGCTAATTGTTGATGCAACTGCCGCCTCCTCGATGACCATGTAAATTGCGGCTCCGTGCAGCCGATGCTATCTACACTACAGCAAGCGTCTCGATGGCGTTTCCATGGGCGGTGCCGGTGCGGAATCTCGGAGGCACTTCTTTGGCTTCCACTGTCCATTCTCTTTATTAATGGGCTTCAAATTACACATCCAACAAGCCCGCATTCTGTAAAGCGAGTTGTTAAACTGCTTTGAGCATGGGGATTACCCAGAAGACTGGCTCGTACTGCGACAACACAAGATCGCCGTTTTCACTATATGAAATAAACTCATAGGTATTTGTTTTTTTCAATGCGTACTGTCTATATTCCCCTCTGTGAAAAAAAAAATCATCTATGTGAACCAGATCTCGTGGGAGGAATGAACCGTACGAAATTCTCGGATTCTCGGCTCCTCAGATTTTCTTTTTTCTTTTGAGGCTTTGTGTTGGAAGCTTTGCCATGCTGAGCTAGAGAAATAAGATAAACGTTTGTAACAAGTGCAACAAATTATAGCCCTATTGTTCTCATGGAGTTATTTCACCATGCTGTCTTCATCTTGTGAAGCAATCTAGGTCGACTTTGTGTACGTAGAAACTATATTTTTTTTTATCTGAAAGAAATACTCGCCTTATATTTGAAGTGTATCAGTATTGAAATATCGCCCATGCAATTTTATTCGTTGTTTTGTATGCATTTGACTTCGGTGATATTTCTTAAAACTGCACACACATTACTGATGACAAGCTATGTAGCCCTGCCTCAATACGACAAATTGGGCCAGTTGGTTGCGATTCATAGTACAATTTTCATTACAGCACAACACAAGACAAGGACAAAAGAAGGTATAGAAGCTCCGTGTCACCATTTTATACCTTCTTTTGTCCTTGTCTTGTGTTGCGCAATAACGAACCTTACTATGTAGCCGTTTTGAGCGGCCAGGTTGTTTCAATAGGCCTATTAGGTCAAATATACAGTAATTTTAAACGCTGTCCTTGTTGCTTCGGTACCAACGCAAGGAAAAAACTTGGAGGAAGCTTAAGCCTCAAAGATCCCTGACTGCTTCACGTGGACCGATCCCGGAGGTTGTGCACAGCCGCGCCAAAACATTACATTGTTTCCAGATTTCTGTTATCGTTTCGCGCTTTCAATATTTAAGTCTGAGAAGATTTAACATAAAAGGCATGCGCTGTCGGTATTTTGTTTCAGAACGTTTGTTTATGGGCTGTCATCCTTAAAATTCCGAGGAATAAATTTTCCAAGAGTGTAAGACAAACTCTGAGCAACTATGGTGGTAAAATGGTGTCACAATATAACCTGCATATACCGCATGTGATATAGCAAGGTGTGCTGTACACGTATAACTAAATGTATACGGAACTTTTCGCTCACGGGCAACTCCGCGGACACCGACACCGGATTTCCCGCGACAAGGAGCCCTTAACGCTATGGCGTTAAAATGAACGTTCTCGTTGTTATTCATTTATCTAATTTTCCATACTTGTCTTACAGAAAAATAACGGAACAGCCAAACATGGAAACGACGCTATATTGAGCTCCTCATATCGTTCTATGCAACGTAACGCCGCATTTTTTGTCCTTTTCTTGCTTACACTCACAGTTAGTAACTGATCCTTTGTCGTATACATCAAGACGAACCTGGCGATCTCTGCTAATATACCCCTGTCACGCGCATATTTGTTCTGTTGTCGTGTGCACTGTCGCAGGCGCATCCCCTCTCGTATTCACGTTCCCATTTCTTCACTTCCCATTTACGGCGCATTATTTTACCACTTGAAGCATGGCTAAAGCACTCTCCGATGTCTTTTCACGAACGTTCTGCACACGAGTGCGAGATATTCACGAATTTTAGAGTAACACATGAACCACACATTTATATCGAACACTGTATTTACGTAAGTTACAATGCCCGAACAGTGCGGGGCCTGTTCTTGTGATTTTAGCCTAAATTAGATAAGCGTGTTAAAAGAAATGACGAGGTGGTTACTTACGGCACGAGGGTCTTGCAAATATCGCAAAAAAATATGAAAAATTGAAACAGCACATGAGCACCACCGCCTCACCCCCCCCCCCGCCCCCCTGGCCCCCGCCCCAAAGAAAGAAGAAAAAAAAAACGATGGTGGCATAAAATTGCAGCCGCATCCTATAGCTTGCTAAGAAAGGTGTCCTGACTCATAGTTCTGGTTTCAAAATATATGAGGAGGCAGGAAGAAAAGTTGAGAAAGCAGCTTGCAGAACCACCGGTCATCCATCATAGATTTCTGTGTCTTCCTCTCTCCTTGCTCTTTCCTTTCTCGTCCGTGTCGTTGCAAATCTCTTTAATGAATACATTGTTGCATTTTATGTTCACAAACATGCCTCCATAGATTGTCATGTGCGTTTTGAGGAGGAAGAGGAGTCATGATAGCTGTAGGTGGACCTTGTCTTGCACAAGGCTGCCGGCAATTGCTCTGCCCTTGCCCCCTTCATCGAGAGCGGTATTTTCTGAAGCGCGTCACAACACGTGGTACAAGGGAGACTAAAGGCGGGTAAGGCTGCGCCCCAACCATCGAACCTGCTCGCCCTCCTGCCGGCCCCACGCGGCTCATCATTCACACCGCAGTTCATTGCAGCGGATAATTTCAGGAGCAGGCACCCCTCTCACCTATAAATATTTAGTGTGCTCGCCGAAACGAAATGTCCCTTGCGCTTGTGCGCGGGCCATTCCATATGCCTGAGTGCATGACGATGTTAGATTTAGGTGCATGCATACTTCATGGTCTACGAGAACGATTTTGCATATCTTGCAATGATGAACGTGAAAGTTGTACGGAAGGCGAGATACAGGGCAAAAAAGACGCTTACTTCAAACAGTTGCAAGCAAGCGTCTTTCCTGTCCTCTCTCTTCCTTTCCGTACCAATTCTGCGCTCCCCTTTGCAAGATATGTCGAACCAACTAGCCCAAAAATGTACTCTTTGTGGCCTAATGAATATCTGTTGTCCAAGGAGCGATATGGCCCAGCATACGCGAATGAAACTCGGGGTAAAGCTGAAAAAGCAAAGCTTGCCTGCAAAGTATGCTTGCCTGCGATTCGCTTCTACCGCGTGTCCGAGCTAACGTTAGCCAAGCTGATAAAAAAAAAGGATTAAAGTATCGCGGTGCAAAATACTAATATAAAAGCTACGATGTTTGGTCCTCAGACCTCTCAAACTGAACAGCATCGTTCTGATAATGATATCTTGCCACGTGCTTCTTAAATAGTTGTCTTTCTTTTAATCGTCTAGCTAACGTTTTGTAGGACGTCCTATATATTCCGAATAACTGTTCGTGGAGACGCCGAAGGGAAAGAACGCGTAGAGGTGCGCACATAGGGGTGTCGAGCAACGGCACAACCAGTCGCTTGCCGAAGGAAACCACGCTCTTTGTGGACCAGTGCTAAAATATCCTTCACCTCTTGTTTTCATGAGTGAGCATCAGTCGATGTTGATACTGGAAACCGCTAGCCCGTTGCCAACAGTTCCTCTAGCAACGAGTAGCTTTGCAAATGCGATTCCTGGAGTTTGCTCATTGCGGATTACAGAGCTCCAGAGTCACCAAGCTGAGATCCGATGCTGACTGTGGTACTGTGTTCACATCGAAGATGATCTGATGGTAACTTGTCATTCACTCCTTATTCTTCATCACGTGTTAGATGTAAACGTGGTGTGATGTCTTAGAAATGCAGTGAAAACACAACAGACGCGCTCATGTTCACCCATGGTTTCTTCTGTGGCACACAAATGTTCACGTATAAGAGAATCAGTAATGCGCTAAAACTCAGAAATGCCCACACGTGAAGGAAAAAGAAATATAGAAAAGAAACGTAGCACTAAAGCGACGTTCTAAGAAGGAGCGATAAAACATCATAGAGTGTGAATGAATAAGTAAACATAACTTTACTTAGGTACAACTACAATGAACCTGCGCTGCCATTCTTTCCTTCCTCGTATCCATCTTTCTGCAAATAAATAAATATATAAAGCCTGCAAACATACTCGCTGTTTTTTCATTTTATTACCCCGGTATCGCAGTTCACACCGAAGAAAACATTTCACATCACATGCTTGAGGTCCTCTTCTGAAAAGCACAGGGCCGAGTGCAGCGACCTACTGTTTCACTCCCTGGAGAAACAAAATAGCATAAAATGAAAGGCGTACACTTCACTTCCCGACTCTCTGTAGCCCTCTCTTCTGAACGTTATAAAAAAGGGCAGCTCGTAAAAGCAGATGCCCCGTTGTAACGAGCAGCCCACCATCGCATGCCGTCCATGCGACGAACTGCGAAGATATAAACTGGCAAGCTGTTCTAGGCCTGAAGACAAAGGGCCAAGTGCACAGAGTGTGTTGGCTGTACAATGGCAATACACGATAAGGTCACAATGAGAGAAGAAAGGAGGAGCGAGTGTACAGCGCAGGGAACGGAATCTGGAGCACTTCCTGAACTGCTCGGAAGGTGGCATGTCCTTGGATGCTTCACAACGAGTTGAGAAATGCGGTTTATAGTTTCGCTGTCGCGGCAAGCACATCGTAAAGCACTGCCGCATTGAATTAAACTAGCGCGGTGGAAGATATTAAGAACGCACCCAAGTACATCAGAGCTAAACGAAACAAAGGTTCTGACAAAGTTTCACGAACGGTTCGGGCCAATTCAACCCGAGGTGCAGAAAAAAAAATTATGTGAAAGGGGACAGAGAGAAAGAGAGAAAGATTAGTCATAAAGGAGAGGTAGTGAGCTTAATCAGGCTGATCCCTGTAGACTACCCTGTATGCGGAAGCAGGAAAGGGGATCAAAAGAGAAGAATGACAGAAAGTCACAGTCTCCACTGTTACACACACAAGCGTGCACTATAGTAAGTCAGCCACGGGCCATCATACAGGCTGGCGAATTTCAAGAAACGCACCAGCGCCTTTATGGTCTTGCACATAGCAGACGCACGAGGCCATGGGCCCAGGACCTTCTTTGTGAAAGGACGGTCGTCTGAGTGCTCCAAAGCTGTATGAAGGGTACTCCTCTCCACTTCGTATGTAAATCGGTCACACAGGATATGTTTGATCGTTTTTTCGACACCACATCTGCTGCAATTGGGTCTGTCCGTCATTCCAATTAGGAACGAGTAGGTGTGTATGAAAGAAACGCCTAATCACAAGCGGCACAGTAGCGCTTCTTCCCGTCGGTTATAACGAGGTAAAAGTTGCATTGTCATATGCGGGTCCATTTCATACAGGCGTTGGCTGGTCAACGCCAGTGTGTTCCATTTTCTTACAGTATTATTATGGGCAAGGCCGCTGAGGTGCCGCGCTGCATCCGTTGTCGACAACGGTATCGAGGTGCCTTCACAAACATCATGTGCCTCATTGGCAGCGTTGTTGGCACTTTCACTGCCAGCAATGTTACAGTGCCCGGGTAGCCACTGAAATACAATGTCGTGGCCTCCGTCCGCGGTTTGATGGTAGAATAATCGTATCTCTGCTACCAATTGTTCAGGTGGGCTATGGCACAGATATGATAAGCGTGATTGCAGGGCTGTCATTGAATCACAGACTATAACCCAGTGATTCGGTTGTTGTTGCTGCACATATAGCATTGCGCTACGGAGGGAGGAAAGTAAGGATCCTGTCGATGTTGCGACGTGGCTGATCTTGAACTCCTTGCAGATTGACATCGACGGAATGATTACCGCATGAGTAGAGCTGGTTAGAGTTGAGGAGCCGTCTGTATAAACGCGAACTCTATTGGAGTATGACTCATGCAGTAGATGTAGAGCGGCTTGATTCAGAGTACAAGTTGGCAAGTGGGACTTCTTCACGATTCCTGGAATCGAAACACGCACTTCCGGCTGCCGGAGACGCCACAAAGGACAAGGTGATCTTGCTGCAGGCGTGAAATAGAATTGGAGAGGATCGGTACGAGGCTACAATACCCGAAAAAGTTGCATCTGGTCTACTTTCCGACAGAGAAGCAAGGCCTTGAGAGAGGACTCGGGAAAGCTGACGAAAAAGATTTCTAAGGGTTCTGTGGCGATATATGTACTGATGGGATATTTCTTGGCAATGACAGTTGTTACGGCTGTTGAAGCGCATCGCGGCATAACCAGCAATATTCTAAATGCTTGAGCTGGCAGGCTCTCAAGCACTCTGAGATTTGTCCTCCGGGCGCTTGACATCACCGGAGTGCTGTAATGCAAGAAACCCATGAAGAGCGCTTTGCACAGTTGAAGCATAGAACTCACCTCCGGTTGCCATGCTTTTCCAGCAATGGCTTTGAAATAGTCACTCAGAGGAGTATCTTGCTTAGGTAGAATACATGGGGCTCTAGAAGAGCTCCCGGTCGGCAATCATCCCTAAAGATCGATGGGTTCTCTTGTACAAGATAGGCTGGCCATTATTAGGCACCGGGCATCCAGTCTTCGATTTTAGCGTGAAGGCGACTAATGCGAAGATTGATTTATGTTGAAATACTGAGGCCTTTTTCTCTGAAGAGAAGTACACGTCATCGCTGCAGCCTTTTGTAACCTTGCGCGAACCTGCGGGCGAGTTACTCCTGACGCCCAGATGCGGGTGTCATCTGCACAATTTGACAGACTGACCGACTGTGGCAGGAATTCCACCAGCCCAATCGAAGCCAGGTTGAACAAAACTGGGCTCAACACGCCACCTTGCGGAACTCCACGGCTGGTGTAGTGGTCGGAAGTTTTACCATCCTCGGTAACTATGAATAAGCTCCTTTCAGTCAGGTAACTCCGAATCCATTGAAAAGTGCGGCCTCGGATTGTGACAGCCACGATCTCGTCAAGAATGACTTGGTGAGAAACATTATCATAGGCGTCCCTCACATATTAAAAATAGCGCTAAATAGAGATGTTTGGATGATTTTTGTTGTCGAAGACACAAGAACAATGACGTCAACTGACAAACGGCCACGTCGAAAAACTGTCATCATGTCTGGATAAATATTGTAATGTTCAAGAAACCAATCGACACGCATGAGGTTCATCCTTTCCATCAACTGGCCAACACAGCTGGCGAGAGCAATAGCTTGGTATGATGTCAGTTCATAGGGAGATTTTCCATGCTTGTGGTTGGAACAAGACTGCTACGCTTCCGCTTGGAAGGAACAATTCCGTTACTCCATGGGACGTTGAGATGATGCAGCAGGATCTCTCGTGCTTCATGGTCAAGGTGGCGGATAGCAACGTACGTGATGTTGTCAGGTTCGGGTGATGAGGAACGCCTGCAAGTGGCTAGAGCAGCCTCCAATTCTTCCATGGAGAAAGGTTAGTCCATTGCCCAAACTGGCATTAAGGTAACCTCGTATAATTCAAGATCCTTTAGTAGTTCTCTGTCACCTTTTCACAAAACTGTTCCCCAATAACCACTTCTCGACAGCCTTGGCGGAAAGCCAGAGCCTTAACGGTGTGGCGTTGCTGAGTAGAAGAGGGAAGGCCTTGGAGAGTTCGCCATGCGCGAGAGAGAGCTTTGCGTGGGTACAAAGGGTTACAACATGAGTGACATCGTTCGTTGCGTAATTTGTCCATGTGACGACATATATTTTTCTGCCTACGCCTGGCCTCCCTAAGGTATGGAATCGACTTTGTACGTCTACATCTCCTCTCAGCGCTCCCACCTACGGATCGAAGCCTTTCTAATTCAATGTCAAATTCCGTGCGAGTAGCTGACCATGAGAAGCAGCGCATTGCCGAATGCATCACATTCGCAATCACAAGCTCTATGCTACCTGTTAGGCAGCTCTTGCATTCTGTGTTCACAAAGGCTTCAAATGCAGGACAATCAATCGCTCGAGAAATCATAGAGGAAGACATATTGCTTAAACCTTTGATGGCAACGTAAATAGGAATATGGTCCACGTGTTTCCCAGTCAGTAAATCAGTAGACACTCGAAATAAGGCATCGTGACACCGAAGTAAGGTTTAGGCAGCTTCTGTAAGACGCCCTTTCAAGAATGTTTGGCTGCCGTCATTCGAAAGGAAGAGGTCATAGTCCGAAGCAAAAGATACAAGAATTCTGCCTCTTAAATAGGTCGTAACTTTTCGCGTCACTCCTGTCAAACTCTAGAAAACGATTAATCTGACATGTCTAATCGATTAAGTCCGATAAATGAAACCTGGACATCGATGAAGATTAATCAATTTGCGGGATACGTTTAATCGATTATTCGTTCTTCGACATCGCCAACCCGACTGCGAGCACTTAAAAGGAATTCGCGTACGCTTCGTGCATATACACTCCGAGGTGCTGTAGCGGTGCAATGGTGCTCTTGTTGTCTGCATTTTCCCCATTTGTAACTGGCGCCACAATTATTTCAGTTATAGGGTTTTACGTACGACCACCACGATCTGATTATTACGCACACCGCAGTGCGGGACTCCGCGTAAATTCTGCCTACCTGGCGCTCTGTAACGTACACCCTCTACACTGTACAAAATTATTATTATTGTTATTATTCTTGGATTCAGTCCCCGTAAGAAAGCGGCCACCGCGGCCGGGATCTGACTTCCGACGTCGTACTCAGCAGCACAACATCATAGCCACTGACTTAACGTGTCGGGGTGACTTCCAAAGACTGTCTTTGTGGGAAACGCATCTTCTGTATAGCGGTTTTCATTGGCGCGGAGCCCAGTGAAAGTCGCAGGCAAATGATTTCAGTCGAACGCCTAGCAGAATGCTGCAGCCACTGCCCGTCTATCGGGGGCAGAATAGTTGCCTACGAACCCGGAAGAAACCTTAAAATGTATAGACGCGGATAACCCTTATCTCAGCGAGCTTTCTTACGATGGAACATTAGCGTCTTGTTGGCTTCAAAAACGTGCTGCCTTCTGAAAGTTACTACGTGTCTCACGGACACATGCAATTCTAACGAAGCATTCCATTCTTACATGGTACGTCTGTAGTTCAAGCGTGGTATACCGGGCGGTCCGTATAGGCGTAGCTGAATGACGTTACCATAAACTTCTTTTCTTCATTTGACAGGGACTAACACCTTTAGCCATGCGCACGCTAGCTTATGTCAGCCATGTAATTTTTGCTAGGTTCGAGGTACGGTTTCAAGCTTGTTTGCAACGCGTTGCCGAAGAAACCCCGCAATTTTCAGCTTAGTGACACGGCTTTGCTCGAACGAACGCTGAGCTCGAACGAACGCTGAGCTCGAACGCAGACGCTGCGTTTGAGCGCTTCAGTGAGCGGCTGTTCTCACTGACAGCTCCCACGGAGACCTGCATGGTAATATTATTACATCTGAAAGGCTGGTTTGTTTACTACTCCTGGCGGTAATTTTTTTTTCACGATAATTTTTTTTTCAGTGGCCGTGCTACGTGGCGCTAACGGAAACGTAATGCGTTGCGGGGGAACTTGTCCGTTTACAGAGAAAACAAAGCTGGAAAATTCTTAGCACCGCACAGCGACGTGCAACAATATAGTCAGCGGGCGTCTAATGCTCAATCTCCACTTCAATTTCGAGTTAGGTGGATAATCTGAGAAGTAAAATGCACAAACGATAAGGGCAAGAGAGAGGGAGTGATATGGGGAAAAGTAGAACATCTACAAGAAACATATATATCAATTATATCGTGGCGCTGCGAAGGCACCAAACCACTTTATAGCTTTTTAAAGAGGTTCACTACTTGTTCACTTCATGTCACGCAAATGGAGCACCAGAGAAAGTGCACAAATAAATAAATAAATGAATAAATAAATAAATAAACAAGTAAATAAAGAACTCGCGCGGACATCAGCAGCGTGTTATTTTGTGTCTGCTTTTTTACGTTAAAAAAAAAAGTCACGTAGACGTAAGCCTCCTGTTGGCGGCGATATACCAGTCCAGCCGGGCCATTGCTCAAACACGATCTCACTCACCTGGCAGTACGCGCCCTAACAAGCCGTTGCCCTTCATCGGATACTCTGCTAATCCCAAGAAGGTTTAACGGGGTGTGCACTGTCTAACACCACCATACTGTGAGCTTAGTCCACACGTGTGGAGATTGGTGTTACGGGATTAATGTCTGCAGCATGCCGCTATTGACTGCCGAGAGTTCACGGTCGACAAAAAGATCGTCTTCGCAAACAAGCGTGTACGATGTGACAGGGTACCGTAGGCCTCCCAGCAGGTGGCATGAACGTGTTGTCGCAAGCTTATGATCGCGATTGAGGCTCCCGAGATAAGGGAACACTTTGATCCGTGCGAAAGACTCAGCGCAAACGAACGCAGGAAGGATCATGGTGCTCCACGGCTTAATACACGGCCATGGTGTACAAGGCGGTAGGATTAATCCATGCTTGGAGCAGTCTACTCAGAAGAAAGAAACTGCTTTCTCAATACATACTTTTGTTTCTTCTTCTTCTGAGAGAGAGAGAGAGAGGAGTGAGATGGGAAAGGCATTCACTAAGGCTAATTTGCAGAGAACCTTCAAATGTTCTACACTACACTGGGCGAGGGGTAATTGGGGCGAAGAAGGACAGAAATAGCAGCGGTGAAAGAAAGCAAACGCACGAAAAAAACAACGAAGGAAAGGATGCGCAACACGAGGCAGATGCGGGCTGTCTAATGAGAGTGCAGGCTTGGGTTGTAATAAGCCAATAGAACGGAAATACTACAATAGCGCCTTAATCACTTTCTGGAGTGACCACCGTATATATATATATATATATATATATATATATATATATATATATATATATATATATATATATATATATATATATATAGAGAGAGAGAGAGAGAGAGAGAGAGAGAGAGAGAGAGAGAGAGAGAGAGAGAGAGAGAGAAGCATCCCATGATTTCTAGTTTTCTTCTTCGGCCTCGCGGGATAATCTACAAAACGCAATCGCACCAAAACTGTTTCAGCTGAAGATAAGCAGCTAGAGATGAGTAATCGTAGCCAATTAGAAAAACAACAGTGGCGTGACAAAGCTACACCTAACTCCATTAATTAACGCGCTTGGTGAACTGCATACGGCTTAATATCGCCCGGTTAGAGAAGACACCCTGTGAACAAGTATCTTTGTCTTCTACATTGACAATACTTGTTCAACTCCTATATGCAGACACTTGAAAGATGAAAACATATAATCCTAAATACAATAATTAAGGGCTTGATCTAGCGCTACAGCAGCGCATAAAATTATAAGGGCCAAGAATATATCACTCGGCAAAAAGTACGTAGTCGATCAATTTATGCTCACAGATCTAATCAATCGTGCAACTGTGCTATACCACCCGCAAAGTGGTTGTGACAGTGCTTCGAACTATTACGTGGAAATGAGCAAAATTACATGGAAAGAATTACAGAAGGAAAATAACTTTAAAATATTGGGAATTGCACTTATCTTAAATTATGTTTACGGCGTGCGTTTACTGTGCCGACAGAGCTGGGCCCTATGGTTACTCTTTCTACGCTCGATGGCGTAGAGTACTGGATTGTACGAGAACTACCCGAAAAACATGCATAGTTCGCAAAAGCGAAGGGGAAGTGGAAGAAGAGGCGATTTAACAAGCGTCTGCCTCAAGCGGTAGCCCACCTGTTGCCCGACCACCAAATAAGGTCGAGTCGGCTTATTAGCGTCAACATCCGTCGTCATTATCAAAGGACCTTTCGCACAGATAAACTTGTGGCCCGAAACTTTTGGCGTTTTTAGCAAAAGGAAGCAAACAAAAATCTAGTACAGAAAGCCTGTCAGGGCCTCCCATCGGCTGTTAACAGGACAGCATTTGAGGTATGAGTTTGTGCGGCTTCTCAAGTATCGAGCCTTCGTTTAGATACAGGGTTCTGGGCACTCACCCCCACGGACGTGTGCGAGCCGACTTTTGACCAGTCCGAGCGCACTGGAAGCGACGCAGCGGTAGGTTGCCGTGTGCACTTCCGGCCGGAAATGCAATCCGCTGAAAGCCGGAAAAACGAGGGAGCCGTCCGATCGAGTTTCTCGGAGGCCGGGAACCTGCAACCAAAAAAAAACAAAAAAAAGATAGCCACAGGTTCAAAGAACAAGACAAAATACACCGGTTTCTCAAAAAACCTGCAAAGAAAGGCCCCTTGCACAGTATACATGCGAAGGTAGAGCGCGTTTTTATGTTCCTTCTGGGCGGCTTTTCCTTTCCTATTTCTTTTCAGCTGCCTTGTATTCACGGGTGTATACCGTGGTATGCTCCAATTGCTCTCTTGAGAGTGTGGGCTGGTCATGGAGTCAAGCACGATTTTCGCCTCATCTCTCTGGAGTGCACTTTGGGCCCAGTTAACGGTGCTTTTAGTAGGCCAATTGAAGACGTCAAGCCTTCCATGCTAGAACCCCGACACATTACGAAGAGTTCAAGAAGAAAAAAAAAGGAAACATAGGCGCTTGCTAATTTTATACTGAGACGACGCCACTAAACAAAACTTTCATAAAGGAATGCGTTTTGCGAAACATGATCAATAACATTAGTGAAAGAAAAAACTGTCGTATTGTGCGCATCGAATACGACTACCTGGCAGCGATAGCTTCAATTTTATTGCCCAGGCGATGGCCGTATTTTACTGCATGCATTATTTCCTGAAAGCGATAATTAACGGAATCAAGTTTGCTTACAAGATTTCACTTCTTTTTTTGCAATCACACGCTGGTAATGTAACCTCCGAAATTATTCATACAAGTTAATAAGAGGTGTTGAATGTGGGTGGCTAGTTACACTAGGAGAGGTTGGCACCTTTGGTGGCACCGGCTAATAGTTGCCCCACATAAGAAAAAAAAATGAAATCCAAGTTGTGGTGAAAAACAATGTATGCAGTCAGACAGCACGAACACAACATAACTGAACATAAGTGTAGGAAGCCACGGTAGATAACTATGAACAGTTGCATAAGTAAATAAATCTATTTCGAATCGTCCGAGAACACATAAGTTCACACTTATACTTGTGCACAGAATGCAAGTACAAGTATATAACTTATTACGCGACTACTCAATAACATACAAAAACTGAGCTCTAGATAACACTTATGTCATCTGTAGCATTGCGGCTACATCGTATAAGGCAACACTAAAATGTCTTATAAACATATGAGGTTGGTATGTTATATGGAAGACTTTACAGTGGCAAGCGCTTTCATCTGAAACTCGGCTGGTGACCAAGGAACCAGTATGTTTTTTTTTTTCTAATCTGAATAGCTGTTATTTGTCGCATTGTTTTCAAACACGCTGAGTCCGTGTTTTCAAAAGATGCCAATCGGAGTTTGACCCCAATTGCAGAAACAATTGACTGAGCACATGTGGGCAGGACATCACAGAGGCCCTACAGAAGCGGACGTATGCAGGCATGACCAGATCCTGGTACGTGTTTGCAGAACCACCGAGAAGACTAAGTAATAACGCGAAATTTTCGCGGTATCTTTAGCCCTGCTCAGATGCCAGAGATTTGCGCACTACACGGGCAGTCCACGCCACCGCTCTTTACTCACCGTGCTTGCAGAGCTGCCGTCCTCCTTCTCCCACCGGATGTTGGGCTGTGGTTGGCCATGTGCAGAACAGGGAAGCAACGCGCCCTCGTCGCTCGAAAACTCCACTAGTGTAGGGGGCTCGAGCACGATTGTGGGAGCGCGGCCGCCACTCTGGAGGGAACTCGACGTGGAGCCTGTAAGTGTGTAGAACGAAAAATACGCACACAAAGGAAGCTGCACCTTCGCCTATAATGCTAAGCAGCAGCACGATAGCAGGTGTAATCTCTGGCAACCGTGTAAGTTTTTCACTGTTTTGTAGGGCATCGGTGGTAGTAAACGTTTTTAGTGAGCCTCTAGACTGAGTCGTCTCCGTTTGTTTAGCCGATGCTTCCCGGCTTACCGGTGCTTTCAAAGCTTATTGCTTCAAAGCAGTTACATGTGTTGACAGATATAAAATACAAAGGGTGGTGGGATAAACACAGATGGAACGATTCTTCCTTATCCTGGCTTTCGCTTCTTACTGAGAACTTCGTTTATAACCATTCGCCCACGCGCTGGTTTATGGATAAGCTACAGAACGTGCCGTAAGCCTATGATATTAACGTGCACTCAAGAGGCCACGCGCAGTACTTATTTTCCAGGCGCTGAATACTACTCTTTGCAGCTGCATCGGCGGAGTGGCTGTGGGGGAATCTTTGACTGGCGATTTTTTTTTCCGCTTCCTCCTTTTCCTTACCCCCTTTGTAGAGTATCAAACAGGATGCTCACATTATTAACCTTCCTATTTTTCTTCTTATTGCTTTCTCTCTCTGGGTGCGGAGCTCGAATTCTCTCAAGGGAACGGCGACTTTTTCCCGATCTCTTAAAAAACATTTCTGGCACAGCACTCTGTAATTCGAGTAACGGATAGCGGCGGACACCAAAAGGAGTATGGGAGCAAGCGCAAGATAACTGCCACTGTAAAACGACTTAGCAGCGCGGCTAATTGGGCTGGCGCTAGTTAGGCTAATTAGTTAGCGCAAAGGACAACAGTGACGTAAACAAACTAGACTTCGTTCTGCTTCCGTTTTCGTCGGCCTTCTCATTCTTCACATGCTCAGCGAAAGAGCACTTCAGACAAAAGAAAGAACCGCTTATTAGCCTCAGATTCAACAACATAGTAGGTGTTCAACAGCGGAATAACAAGATAATTTACAACCAACCTTTCGACAAGTCTCGGTCATTAATATATATATATATATATATATATATATATATATATATGTGTGTGTGTGTGTGTGTGTGTGTGTGTGTGTGTGTGTGTGTGTGTGTGTGTGTGTGTGTGTGTGTGTGTGTGTGTGTGTGTGTGTGTGTGTGTGTGTGTGTGTTATGAGGTTTTACGTGCTAAAAACAAAGATATGATATTGAGGTGCGCCGTAGTGGGGGACTCGGGAATAATTTTGACCGGCTGGGATTCAGCTTGCACCCCACGCACGGTACACGTGAGTTTTTGCATTCCGCCCCCGTCGGAATGCGACCACCGCAGCTGGGGATGAACCCATGACCCTTAAATCAGCAGCGTTACGCCATAGCTCTTTACTGGACTACAGCGGTGGGTAGTACCTATGCGGATAATACGAGGGCAGCAGGGCCTCTTACTAATACAAATACGTTGTTTGAAACAGTGACTCCTGGCTGATACTTTCGTTGTTAGCCCCATTGTTTCTGAAGAAAAAAAAAGATACTTCTATGTAAACCTTCAATTGGCCTGTTTGGGTTCCAGGGAACGCAATCCTTTTCGAGCAGCGCCCTGTAAACAAGGCAAGGACCCACAAAATGTTCACTGTGACATTTGGCAGCTGGACGCCCGACATCGAGAAGTGAGCTATTACAAATGCTCCACACATTGCTGGGTTAACACATTGTTTTTAAAGCAAACCTCAGTCCCCAAATGTGTACCGCGTTTTTTAGTCATGCCAAATTGAGGCCTCGGCTTCGCTTCCAGCCATCGACTTGCTTCATTTCCCGGTATAGCCTAAAGAGCAATCAGGTTGCCCTGAATATAACACAAAATATCTTCTACAAAGATTTTCTCAGATTTACCAAGGTGCGCGGAACACCTTTCGAGCATGCGAAAACAGAACATGAAGTATTTCTGATAAAGCCCTTGCTTTCTCAAGTGTGGGTGTTCCAGTGTAGGCAAGCTGTCTGCTCCAGTTATTTGTAGTTAATTGCACGTATGTTTAATCTTCCAGATGGCAAAGTAAGAACAACGGTGTCTAAAAGCCCACTAAAGTAAAGCTGCTCGTCGCATTTTCAATATCAAATTTAGGTTGGTCGCATATAATACAAATTATACACATTTATGCACATGGAGAAGGAGGTTCAAAGTTTTCTTCGCCGTGGGTGGTACCTAGTATACAAGTAAAATGAGTAAAATGCAGAAGCGAGAACGAAGCAAACGAGAGAGACATTGCACTTCAAAAAATGCATTGATGATAACATCAAAACACAAAGGTTTCATAAGGTAAGACAAGAAAATATTGGCAGGTAGACGTTATTATACATGCTTGAAAGAAATGTTCAACTTTCTCTTAAATATTTCCAAGGAAGTTACAGATTGTTTATGGGAGTTAAAAATATTCCAAATAATACTGAAAAATATACAATGTGGATGCGCCATGATTAGTACAAATACTAGGTAAGATCAAGCTATGGTTGGTGGTGAAGTGAGTAGATATAATTTTACAGAGAAGATGTTAGCGGTAACTGTCTAATGTAAGTATAAGAAGGACACGAGTATACATTTTGAAGGAGATAATGCCTATATTATAAAGATAAAGATTAGATAAACAATAACTCGTGAGATCAAGAAGAATCGCAATACAAAGCGACAACCGTAGAACGAAATTATTAATGCGAATGGCTCGGGCTTGACTTTAATTCAATGAGGACATGTGAGCGCAGTACGTGTGACCCTAATTTGAGGCAGTGGATCATGTGGCTGCGTATAAATGAGTAATATAATGTAGTTAGCGCACGGAGGAGGAAGTGTAATCTGCTTTTAAGGAGGATGCTATGCCAGAAGGCATCTTCATGCAGAGATGTTTCCCACATATTAATATTTCTTTTCTTTTCCAAGCACTCTTAGAAGAAATAAAATAAAATAATTTCCTGCACGCCTGTCAATATACGTTTTAGTATTTGCAGATAGTCCTTATACTTTAATTTTTGAACACGTTTGGTTTCTTGCTGCAATTTTCCACATTTTTGTGCGTATTTCTTGCGACGATTCAAACCATACCGCGATGCAAATTCGATATGCAAGTAATTGCTGATTCACTTCTTTGCAAGGTGAACAGTGTACCATTGCTTTGTGAAAATGTGCGGGTCTGTAACTGATGTAGTGCAGTGCGTCTAATAAAACTCTGTAAAGATGTTCGTGGAGTAACTTGCATCTCTACCCAAAGTCTGAACCCCGTAAGGTCTATACGTTGTCACATTCTAATCCTTTATTTATATTTAAATTTTTTGGATGAGTTCACGTCATCGTGTGAACCTTGCTAATTTTTAGATGCGGACAAGAACCGAGTATTTGGAGTCAAACAATACGTCAATAACCACTAAACATATTTCATTAATGGCTGGTAACTGGTAATCAAACACCGCTATTTCCAGAATCGATTATTGTGTTTTCTTCCTGTTAGTCTAAAAAGGAATCTTTGGCTCGTATATTTTCGCAATCGATTGGTGGTGTGGTTACTTATACACACGTCGTGGTATGTTCTCAATGCAATGTAAATAGCCTAAAAGCATTCTTACGTTTTCATGTAAGGACATAATTTAGTCAGAACCGTGGTATAATATATATGTGAGTGTTTATGGATTAGACCATTGAAACGTAAGCGAGAAAAAAGAAGGCGTTGCTTTACTTCATTATCTGTGTTTAAATTTATGTTGGCGTCTCTAGACGGTGTCACGTACTTCTCCGATTTGACAAATTTGCACTAAACGCTACAAATGTAAAATAAGATAAAAAGAAGCCAGGTTAACCAAAGTCGACGTGAAGGAAGACATAGCAACGTACATGGCATGTGTAGTTATGTGTACTGAAAGTGCGATGATTAAAGACGATGGCACATTGCATAATTCATATTTCTGCACCATTTGCATTATTTTCTTTGTTCCATCGTCGACTTACATTTTATTTCCGGATCTTTTTCTTATTCATGTCGGGTTCATCCATTTGCTTTTCTTTTACGCGCCTGAACGTCGACGTTGTCTTCTAACGCGTCGAATTCGATTGACACGGCTTTCTTTGTTTATATTTTTTTCACCAAGAGGCGAAGTGGGCCGATACCGTAAGGAGGGTAGTCTATGGTTGTAATGTGGTTAATTTTGCACTAAATTTTCGCTAATTAGGCCCACACCGTTATTTTGACTGCTCTGCGACTCATTCTCCCCGCTTGTCTCGTTGAGACCTATATTTTTATACGTTTTGCGACTCGTTACGATTTTCCAATGTAACAAAATTTCCCCGTTTCTTGTGAGGTTACATTCATAGGTAGCCATATCCCAGATACGCCAAATCCATACGAAATCAGCAATGAAGCAGGGAACAAAGTGTCGTTTGCTTTAAAGGTGCAACTCCATCTGGTGAAATTCGTGTTAATATATGCACACAATTACCCGTTATTACGGAAGCGCTATATATACAATTGATGCGCAGACAAACCCCACAGAAGACAAAGAGCTGCCCCTTTGTTGTTGTTTGTAGAGCCTCTCTCCCCTTTCTCTAATATGATTGCATATGTGCTCTGCAATGACTCCTCGAATTGTGTTTCGT
>NC_091823.1:72673358-72725858 GCF_038994185.2 Dermacentor albipictus | reverse complement strand
CCCTTCGTGATAGCGAACGTATTATTTGTGAAAGACGCCGGCAGACCACAAAACGTTCTTTCGAAAAGAAAAAAGAAAGGAAAAGAACGAATATTCCTAGAAGAGTTCATGTTCGCGAAGCGGGGCCCGTGTTCACAAAACGTTCTTGCGCTAAAAGCGGTCGTGCCAGCCAATACTGATGCAGGACATGTTATTAGCAAAGGCGATCAGTCAGTGGAAAACAGAACTTAATAACAAAATGCTTTGCGAGTTCGGCCCCAGTTCTCACACTAGGTCAGTTCGTAAGAAGTACCAGCCAATAGTAACTGCGGGCATATAATTAGCAAATGCACGAGACCTACGGGCTCTTACGAATGCGAAGTTCTTGTGAATTCGGCCTCAAAACTCTTTCGCTAGAGAGTCCAGACGTTCAATACACAAGCATAATAGCATGGAAGCGTACTCTGAACAAACATTAAAACATCTATTTTATTGTTTTCACACAGTTATTTCTTCTTTTCGCAGGCGTAGCGTGTCCGCCTCTCAAAGTGAACAAAAAGATGCGAGTCTCGCCTTCTCGCTGCCGAAACAAGACGAGCCTTTACGGCTTTGTGTGCAAGTAAGTTGGAGGCACTTGCCGTTATCCGGAAATAGAAGTGGCGTACTGAGACTCTCACTCGATGGCTGATAATGAGTGTTTTGTTTACCTTTTTTTTCTATGTTTATATGCCAGACTGTTACATTCAAGGTACACAGGGCGAACAATGCATTGCTAGATGCGAATCCTGTTTGCTTTCCTTGAATATTTGAATAACCTGTGGGCAAAAGTATTCAACTGATCAGGCATTGCGAGAAATAGAGCAGACTTTGTACATGACGTTGCAGCATTATATATGACAATGAATAGAACATATGTTAAACACCAGGTATTTCGCTCTACATGAGCATACTGACGTGTAAAAACACGGAATTAGACTTTTATGACAATTTCCTTCACCTTTCCAATATAAACATGTGTCGTAAATTTTGTAACTACAATGGTAATTATTATAGTTAGTTTAATTGCTGAATGAATTGCTTCATTTTTCTTTGATCATGTCCGTCTCGGCAGTTAATTTATCTGTATTGACGAGACTACAGCAATTTTTAAGCAATAAAAAAGAGGTGACACACACACACACACGCACACGCACACGCACGCGCAAACACTTTACATAGTAGTTGCAAGTATAGCAGCTGTAATGTATGTGGACACGACACAAAATAAATGCGAACTTTGTAACGCCGACCGGTTGTTCCATTCCAGAGAAAGGTCACAGTGGTGGTGTTCTTTATTCCCAGGTATGAGTGCATACCAGGCTGGCGGCTGGTTGACACGGAAACAAACATTGCAGCCGATGGCGTACGGAAGTGCTTAGAGGATGGAAAGTGGAAAGACGCGGGACAGAAGATAACGTGCCAAGGTTCGTCGGGGCTGTTGTCGACGAACTGCGAGCAATCTTGAAGAAACGATCATCTTACCTGTCGGTCGTCTCGATCATTTCAAAAGCTAATGACGTTTCGGCTGTTGTATAAGACGTTTATGAAGAAAGAATTTGTTTCCTTTTAAAATTATTACTTAATGTTAACTGTGAAGATGCCTTAGCCAAGAAATAATCTTAAAGCGAAAAAAATATATTCCGGAAATTATGAATATTTCTTTTATCGAGGGTATTTGCCGTAAAGCATACGTGCTAAAATATGAATGAGACAGCATTAAGTAAACGAATGCAGCCCTGGTACTTCCGCAACGAGTTAGCACATCTGCTGTCCATTACCCAAGAAGTAATCTGCAACAACATTCGGCTTTAGTTTGGCCTCTCTCAGCGTCTTGTGCCTAACATCCTGACCACCAGGGTACAGCCACAAAAGATGACTCACTTAAGAGTTGGTGTCGCTAGCGGGATTGATCGCTTTATTCGCAGCGACCGTCTGCAACAGAAATGGCGCCTCACAGAGCAAGAATCCAAGCTACAGCGAAGCAGTGTTTTTCAGGCTGAGGCGGGCTTCGGTTTCTTGTTGAAAATCGCTCCCTCCCTCATGTAGCTACTACGACCTCTTTGCGCTGCACTGAGCCATGTAGAGAGAGAGAGAGAGAGAGAGAGAGAGAGAGAGTTAGAAGGATGGTGGGGGTTGACCAGATGCGAGTTACCTGTCTGCTACCCTACACTGGAATCGGGGAAACAGGGTTCGAAAAGAAAGAACAGAGAGAGAGAAAGCTACTTGAATTAGAGGCGTTCGTACCAGCCGGTACCTGTGATGTTGCTGTGACCTCACGGCCGGTTATCAATAACGCTCTCAAATTACCACCTGCAAACTGGGGCAGACGCTTCTCCCGTATACGTGTGTATAATCTTAAGCGGCAACGTTGGGCCGCCTTGCTTGCTTACAACTACAGTTCTAAAATTCATTTCACTGCTTGATGAAGCGTTTCAAAGATTCCCTAAAAGGCACTGTATAATTTACCTGCTATGCCCCGCCCCCAACCCCTTATCTACACTGAGAATGTTGAAAATTTCTAGGCCAGTTTCATCTAGCGCACACCTTATTCCTATAAAAGTGTCATCGATATATACTTAGTGGTTCACTGCAGGTAAATGTTTAAATCCTTGAGCAGGAATCTAAGGAACTAGAATTGGCACAAATTTGATCCTTTGCTACAATGCACCAAGAGCGCTTACAGAGTACTATTTCCTCCAGCATATTTCTGCGAAAACACAGTTTATATATACTATGTTTTACCACAATATGCTCGGCTGTTTTGAAACGGCGCACCAAATAGAGCTCTGAAGCACAAGTAACATAGCTTTGAAAGGTTAGCCACAATACCACTGATTACTCCACAAACTTCTATAGCTTTGCTAATACAAGCGTTCATCTGTGAACTTCTTTCATCCTTTTTCTCTTTCAATCCCTTTTCCTCTTGTTCAATGCGGGGTAGCCTATCGGGCACAGCCTGGTTAACCTCCCTGCCTTTCCCTTATGACTTCTCTCTCTCTCTCTCTCTCTCCAACTTTCCTCAAACAACCATATTGACATGACTAACACCTCCTATAAATTTTATTGAGCTATACCTTGACTAGTGCTCTCGATGTATTTTCATTTTCATTTTGAGCGGACACTTGCATATAGTGAAAGCTCTACACCGCATCTAGTAGCAGTTTCGATGTTAGAGAAAAAAAACAAGATATATTTTTACAGACAGCATGTGTAAAAATAAGAGAGCATTCCTTGCATGCGCTTTGGATAGTTCTGAGTTGTTATCTCCCTTGTGTTATTCGATGCGCCAGAAACTTGTCATCTAACAATGAGCTCGGGCGCGTCTTGATGCGATGACGCATCAAGTCGCGAAATTTCACTTAAACTGCGATGACTCTTTCCAGACGTGGAGCCGCCTGTGATCAAGAACTGCACTGAAAACTTGCAAGTGAACAACGCGCCTCACAGTTCCCTGTCAAATCCGGTAAAGTGGAACGAGCCCTGCGCCGTGGACAATTCTAAGCGTGCTAAAGTGAAACTAGTTTCCCCAACTTACGTCAAGGAACTGCCGTGGGAATTTGCCATAGGGGAACACGATATTCAGTACGTCGCCGTGGATGACGCTGGACTGGAATCGAAACCATGTGCCTTCAAGCTGACCGTACGTGGTAAGGAAATGCGTGTTTGTTTTTCCTTCTGTCGCAGTCGAACACAGCTGTACATGAATGTACACAACTGTCGGCCAAACTTACTCTCCGCCCGCTTTCACGAGATGGCTCGGGTTTTCTGAGTAAAAAGCAATATACTGCGTCACAAAACTTCCTACACAAGTGGGCTTTTCATTTCTCTAAAGATTAACAGGGATATTATCCTAGTATCTATAAAAAAATGTACCGGTTAGTGGCTGCGTTCATGGGCAGAATTCGTAAATTCATAAGAACTGCTTGTGATTGTCCGACTACCTTCTGCAATAAAATGTTTATTATCGAGATTGTTTAGCGCTCGTTCTTACGAAGAGCTATCGCCTATAGTGACCGGTTTCAGAGTACAGTTCCTGACAATAGCTTGTGTGTTTTTCATCCTGACATTGTGTTCGCAGAGCGCTTCGCAAACTAAATCGGCTTTCAAGAACAGTGGGATATCGGTCATATTACTATTAAGTGTCGCCAGACATCAGCGGACGAAAATATTTCGTCATTTGACCCGCGCACAGTAAACTCGGCCTGTATGCACGACAACGTTCTTACGCCGAAGCTGCTCGTAACAGGTACCAGCGAACCTTGAAGTCGGGCATATCATACTGAAGGCAGCCGGCCAATGGTAAGCTGCACTTAGAAAGAAAAACTATTGTTAATCAGGCACCTCGGCTCGTATTCAGGGCCCGTATTCACAAAGAAGGTCTTATCCTAGAACTCTCTGCAAGTGTAGATACCGGCCGATCGTGATGTTGGCCCTATTATAGGCCTCGGCGGCCGGATAATGCCAAACAGAACTTAATAGCGGAAATCTTTGTGATTTTCACTCCACGGCTCGTACGCGCAAAAACCCGCTGCGCTAGAAGTGTTCGTAAGAGAGAAGTTCAGCCGATCCTGATGCTGGACATCTTATTAGCAGGAGGCGGCTGGCCGATGGCAAAGAGCACACACAAACAAAATGCTGTGCGAGTTTGGCCCCTTCGCATGAATAATGCGGCTTCCGCATACGCACGCGACGAGAGCCAACGAGACGGCAACGCAAAGGTGTTTTATAAACCCATCCCATGATTCGCATTTGAGCTGGCCCCATGTTATTGCTCCGCGTATAGTTAGGGCGTAGGTTGAGCAGAGGGTGCTTAAACTATGGCCTCCGAGATTATGAGGCGATCGTCGCGCTCGCTTTGACTTGAACGTTTCTTTTTCTGTTATGTCGTTGCAGATGTCGAGGCGCCTAAAGTAACAAGCTGTCCTGATGATATCATCCGCTTCTCAGGGACCGCAGGCACTAGCGTCACCTGGGAGGAACCCACCTTTAAGGCATGTACTATTTTCGACAGAGGTAGCAAGTGCTCGTGTAAGCGTGTAATACGGTGGACCACGTAGCCCTTGCTATTCGCGTAAGCCGCTCTCGCTAGAGTCTGTTCGGTCTGTGAATTCCTGTTAAGCCTTTTAAACTTTGTCAATCTGTCACAAGGTTCACTGTAAATTGAGCCCCATGCGTGCCTAATTGACCGAGCTTTTCGGAACTGCAAGACGAAATGTCGCTTCGTGGGAATATAAAACTACTTTGTGACTGCAAACGTCAGTGGTGGTGGTGGTGGTGGTGGATTGTGGCAAATCACAGTCCATGGCTCGTGTTCACAAAAAGCTCTTCCGCTAGAAATGTTTGCAACAACAAGTTATAGCCAATCCTTACGCTTACCAAACTAACAGCGGAGCCAGTCGGCTCGTGGCAAAGAACATTTACGCACGAAAAGCTTTACAGGTTCGTCCCAGAACCCGAATTCATGAAAACACTCTTATGCCAGAATTCTTCGTAAAGGCCAGCTAATCCTTATGCTGAATATACTACTGCAGTTAAACATCGATTTAACGAAGTCGCCAGAACCAGAAATTTGGTTCGTTAGATCGAAATTTTTTTATACTGAAATTCGATCTTCTATCCAAATAAGTACAGTTGGTGATGAATTTTTCTTACATGAAAGAGGCCGGAAAATTTTCCGAATTATCGGGTAATCGAAAAATAGAAAAGCTAATTTGAATGACAAAAAAACTAAATTTTCTCGAATTCGAGAGTCGGCGGCGAAAGATACGTTTTTATGCCATGCCAACGATATCTTCATGTTGGCGGTACGAAGGGAAGCCAGCCACGCTATCTCGTCCAGTCTACTCCTGAGGCAGGCAGCACCGCCCGCTGTGGGACGACGCTATCACGAAATGATAGCGGCAGCGGGAGCGAACGGGTTGTCCACCTCTCGCTTCAACGAGTCTCTGAATCTCGAGATCACGCTTACTGCAGTATTAAACGGGCCGGGAAGATAGCGCACATGCGTGACGCCACGCGGCATCTCTCGCAAACGCGGCAGATTACCTATTGTGGGCTGAGGGCCAAGGCTTCAGAGCCAGTGGAAGCTCACAGAAGCGACCAGAGTCCGGGAGACATGCAAAGGACAACCTTTACTGCTCGGAGCCCAGACCAACTGAGTACCGCGCTTTCTGATCGCCGCTCCCGGTGCCAGGCCCGCTGAGCGTGGCCCAGGCGCATGAGCCACGCTCCGATGATGATGATAGCGGCACCTCTGCGCCGCCATGCGGCCGGCGTCCGCATACTATACAACAGGGCGCGTGGGCTGTGTACGCAACATTCAGCCAGGCGCAGCCACGGCCGCATTAGAACAAGAGACTCGCACCAACCTCCCCGTGCGTGCATAATAATCGTGTGGTCTGCACGCGTACATAATGATTTTCAATGTTGCATTTATTGCGCAATATTAAAGCGAAGTTTTCTTGCGAGCCCTCCGGCACTTCCGTGGCCGTGGCACCTGAACATCGCCCCCGAGTGCTCCGTGGTCGCTGCGCATGCGTTAGCTGAGAGAAGGTGAGAAAGGAGGACAAGTTAACTGTACCGGATGTGACGTCACATTGTTGTTTGTTTTTGCTTTTCTGAAATAACTACTCTCGAACTCAGACGGATGGCTTGCGTCTCGTTCGCGCGCGTAAGTATGGCTGTGGTCCGCTTTTAGTTTTTGGCGAATGCTTATAGAAGCTTCAAGTTGCGGACACTGCTGTGGGCCAGGGCTTGATGACATTTGTTGCCCAGCTGCTGGTGCTACCGCGACGTACTTCGAGCAACGGTAAGTGTTGTGCGATTACCCGTTCTCTTTCTGACACGTAAAAAACCGGTTGCGCATTCGAGCTGTGGTCGATGTGATCTCGAAATTCGAAGGAACACGAAATGGTTGTCGCAGGTCCCGCTGTGATCGCAGTATAATTTATTCGTTCGTGCCTTCAACACTGCAGTTCCTACGCGTTGCACCGATGTAAAAAAATTAACAAAGAAACAGCGACATCTTCCACGCGCCAGAAACGCATGCACTCGAGTGCATCCACGCTAGTTGATCAACTAGCGTGGATGTCGTCCTATGATGTTTATCGCCTTCTTAAGTCTATTTTTCTCCATCTCTATAGAATGACTACGCTATGCCCTTCTTATTTACCCATGCAGCGCATTGCTGCATTTAATTACTTTTCTCACTGCTGACCGCGCGGTATGGGCGTCAGAGGCTTTTTGAATGAATTCATTCGTTGCAGTGAGATAACGAAAGCGTATTTCCTTCACTTGAAACTTCTTAGTAGCTCCTTTGCGAGCCGTGGAGTTAAATCATACAATGCGTACGTTTATGCGAGCTGGTAAACGAAACCACTTTACTGCATGCTGCTGCTACTATAACTTTTACGGGAACTTTCAAAATTAAACATGTATATATTTGTATGAATCGGCTCACCAAGCTTTATATGCACGTCCGTTGCTTTCGTTCATAGATCATGTGCGTAGCTTGGCAACCGTGACCGATATTGTAAAAACAGCAAGAAGACAGATGACACAAGTAATGTGTCTGCTTTAATTGTTGTATGTGCTGTTTTTAGAATAACAACCAACTCCGCGCAGTCGTGCTGTTTACAGCTAAAACGTGTTTTTTCTTGTTGCATGAGGAGCATTTGCTTCTAATTGTGGCAGTAACGTTGTGAATTGTCCTCGGCCCAGATCGTTCACTGTGTGCAAACTTGTCTAATTTGTTTCACTTTGCTGCTGTCTTTACAGCTTCTGCTTATTTCCTCTGCCTGCACCTTATATTTGTTGTGTTTATCGACACCTGGCCTGTCTCTGCCTCGTTGAAGACAAATGGAAACAAGTACTGGTTGCTGTTGGTTTGTTTGGTTTGCTCAGTCTGAGCGTGGTATGTATATCCATTTGCTAAAAGGGTATGCAGCTGTGTCTAATGCAGGTACTGCTCATCTAAAGGTAGATTTAATAAGTAGTGGTTTGAGTGAGAATTAGTTGGTTTGAGTGATGTATGACACCAGAGAGTTATTGTTCTAGAAAGGTGACAAAGCTGCTCCACAAATTTAAGCTATGGAGATGCTTAACCATTTAAGTGTTCTAAGTTGCCATGAAGTATTACACACATTTAAAATTTCATTTGCAAAAGACATAGTAGAAGAAAAATCCAGAGAATTTCCTGCCAGATGTCTTGAGACAATAAATTGTAGAGAAAGCATTATAGTGAGCTGCCAGTGATTGTCGTCAGCTCTAACCCATTTTTCTATATATATCACTGTTGCTTCATTGTCTGTTGCCATCACATGCTTGTTATAAACAAAAAATTGAGCTGCATGATTCCCCTGATTTTTCTCGCTCATAAGATACAAATGTTTTGATTTCGGCTGCCTTGGGGCCTCATGGTAGAAAACGAGTATTTATTAGCCAGTTGTAAGCTTCTAAGATCATGTGCTTTGTAATGTGGGTGTTTTAAAGGATACTACACGTCTGCCATCATAACTGTGAGTGCTGCTGCCTAGCACTCCCACGGCTATGCTTAGTACATATGCGCAGCTATCCAAGAAAATTGACATTGGGACAACTTCCGTTGAAGCTCACTTGGTAGAGCATTGCAAGCACAAGGCAGAAAACGTGGGTTCAGCTTCGTTGTCTCTTATGCAAAGCATTATCATGAGCTGTCTCCTGGCTTCTTCGTACATCCAGTCAGATAGGCTCAATAATAGTTTGTAATGTGCCTGATGGTGGGTCGTTAATCTGGGTCTTTAGTGCAGCAGCCCAATTCTTTACCCATTAGGCTGAAGATGCATGCATAGCGCGCCAGATTAATCTCATTGGTTCTCTCGTAGCAGCTAATTTTTTCAGATGTTATGTGACACAGAGTTTGGGATTCACCCGTTTCAGCTCAGATGCAACAAAGCAGGTGTTGCGTCTATTTCGGTAAGAAGTGTGTGCAGTTGTTTTGGTTTCTCTGTGTTGACGTAGTGTGCTTTGTATTTCATGTGGTGTTAGGCATTACCGCAATTGCAGCTTCAATGCTGTGCCCATGAAAGCAGTTGTAGGTAGGTGCTCAGGAGTAACCGGAAGCTCATTCTTCCTCATTCTCTCTTGCATACAGCAGCTAGTGTGTCCAGTTTAGTGCCATGCACCTGTGTGGGGCATTTCCTTGTTCTTATTCTGCTGATGTGTTGTACATAGGGGGAAAGTCAATCCTCTACATCATGGTTGTCAGTGCTGCTGAATACAGTGCAGTCTCAGTCTCGCTGCCTTGAAATGTCATAAGAGGTGACCTCTGGGGGTAAAGTAGCATCTTGTTGTACCTTGTCATCGGGCATAGCCAAGGTTGTGGTTGCGCAACCCAAGCATCCTGGAACTTTCTGTGGGACCAATGGCACTGATGTTGAAAAGTGGGTGGCTATGTACGAACGTGTGAGTGGAATCAATAGATGGGACCCCACGCGTGTGCTAGTTAACCTGTTGTTCTACCTAAGAGGCACGGTAAATGTGTGGTATGAAAACCACGAAGAGGAGCTAACCAGCTGGGACCAATGCAAAGAGCAGTTGACAGATTTGTTTGGCAAACCAGCCGGCTGTAAAATTGACGCAAAACAGGAACTTTGTCATAAAGCAAACCCGATCACGACATGACAGAAGCTGAGAAGGTCGGGCATGTGCTTAAGGATTGCTGACGACGCCTTTTATCTGCTCATGTGCAAAAGCTGCTCTACAGTTGATGTTATCTTTAAAGAGTGCCGACAATTCCAGCACGCCAAAAGCCGATGTGTCTTGCAACCATTCGCCAGACTTCCCACTACTGCTGCAATGCCAACGTGTGAAGATCAACCCACACAGCAGCATGCGTCGCCATCGGAGGATGTTGTGCGAATCGCTGACGTGAACTGGATGCGATGGCGCCTGCATTTCTGTTCGCCTATCCCTGATGCTACAAAATTTTCAGTCCCCTTCTTACAAGCCATCATTCACCAGGAACTTGAAAACATTGGCTTACGTTCTGTCTGTGCTGTTGCCAATCCCAGAGCTAACAAACGCCCTTCTACTATTTTTGCTCCACCCCAACGCTTCTCTCTGTGTTATCGCAACCCAACTGAGTAGAGAACTATGGACGACCAGCCGATATGTTTCACCTGCTGCCGCATTGGTCATGTCGCCTGATACTGTCACAACTCATGGCCCTTAACGCTTCGCATGCCAACCAACCTGAGCCGTTTTGATGAAAATGCCCGCAATGTTTCGCCGACCGCCGAATCTAACAGCGCCAACTCTGCTAGGAACATGTGGTACAGTCGCTCACCATCGCCGCACGGACACCAGTCTCGTACACCGCAAACAAGTCGCCCATCTTCGCGTTCGCCACAGCCACGTCGCCTTTCGTCCCCTGTGGCGTTTGGCTGCACTCGTTCGTAGAACTAAGAAATGCAGCCCTCGGAGGTGGTGCTGCATTGCCTAATGCTGCAGCAAATCCTCTGTCTATGCACACAAGGAGAAGTGTAATTGGCGTTAAAATAGACAGCATAGCTGTCCAAGCACTCATCGACAGTGGAGCCCACATACCTGTGATGAGTGCTAGCCTGCGTAGTCGTTTAAAGAAGGTCCTCACCCCAGCAGCTGCCCGAGTGCTTCATATGGCTGACATTGGAATGCTGGTTCTTGGAATGTGTACTGCAAGTATAGCTGGCCGCCCTACTTCTGTTCTCTTTACAGTGAGCAACATCTTCCCTTACAACATTATCCTAGGATTTGACTTTTTATCCACTCATTCTGCCCTCCTCGACTGCACGGCCGGCGTACTTCAGTTACAACTGCCTCAACTCGCCGATGCTACGAGCACCGCCCCACTGTACTTGTGCTCGCTTCGTGATGTGCGTCTGTCACCCGAAGCAGTTACTTACGTCACTTTGACCGCCCAGCCACAGGTTCCTGACGGTGAATATGTGCTTCGCCCCATCATCAATGTGCTTTGAACCGGTCACGGTTACTAATAAGGACATTGTTTTACCTCTTCTGAATTTCAGCCTGTGCCCTCAAGTTATTCTGGCTAGCATGTTCTTGGACAGCGTTTCTAGTGGTTCTGAATTTGATATTGAGAGTCTGAATTCTGAGAGTGGTTTATTAGTGCCAGTCGCAGCGCCCAGCTCTGGTTCCTTAATGGACGACTTTGCGAAAATGACTGCACTTAACCTTACCTCTGCACAGGCCAGGGACATACGTCTCCTGCTTGAATCGTACAGTGGAATCGTTGATTTTGGCAACAGGCCTTTAGGCTGAACATCTGTTGTTCACTACCATATAAACGCTGGAGACACAAATCCTATTTGTCAGCGTCCCTATCGTGCATCGCATGCTGAACGTCGAGTCATCCAATCAGAGGTGGGCAAAACGCTCCGCAAAGGGGTCATCGAGCCATCAGCCAGCCCTGCGCCTGCTGTCCGTGTGAAAAAAGAAAGATGGTGCGTGTCATATTTTCGTCGATTATTGCCACTTAAATGAGATCACGCGGAAAGAAGTCTACCCACTACCATGCATCGATGACGCCTTGGACTGCTTGCACAGAGCTAAATACTTATCGATCTTCGATCCAGCTACTGGCAGATTTCGGTTGATGAAATGGTTGGAGAAGACAGCCTTCATCACACTGGATGGCTTATATCAATTCAAAGTCATGCCCTTTTGCCTATGCAATGCTCCTGCGATATTTGAACTTGTGATGGACTCTCTTCTGCGATGCTACAAATGGACTACCTGTCTTTGTTACCTTGACGAAGCTGTTTTTTGTCCCATGTTGGGCAGCTGCCTTACCCGACTCACTGCCATTATTGCGGTCTTCTGAAAAGCTGGCCTCCAACTCCACGAAGTGTCAATTTGGGCGCCGTCAGATTACCGTGTTGGGGCACCTCATTGACGCATCCGGTGTCCAACCAGATTCGGAAAAAGTTCGTGCCATACGCAGTTTCCCTGTGCCACATTCTGCTTCTGACGTGCGCTGCTTCTTCGGCCTGTGTTCTTGCTTTCATCGTTTCATCAAAAACCTTGCCAGATCAAAAAGAAGAACACGCCATTCTCATGGGGCCCGGAGCAGGCTCATGCGTTTGCTGCTCTCATCAGGTTTCTGACCACCCTTCCCATACTTGCCCACTTTGATCCATCTGCACCGACCAAAGTCCACACTGGCGCAAGCGGCCATGGCATCGGCGCTGTTCTCGATCAACAACAGAATGGTACGGAGTGCGTGATAGCTTACGCCAGCTGCCTGCTGTCACCTGCGGAGAGAAATTACCCCATCACCGAGTGGGAGTGCTTCGCTTTAGTTTGGGCTGTCGTCAAGTTCCGGCCATATTTGTACGGCCGTACATTTTCGGTCGTTACAGACCACCACGCACTCTGCCGGCTGTCTTCCCTTTGGGACCCGACAGGACGGCTTGGTGGCTGGGCTTTGTGGCTCCAGGAATTTTCATTTATTGTCAATTACAAGACTGGATGCCTCCACAAAGACACTAACTGCCTCTCGTCACCCCGTGGATCCACTTGATCCTTCTGTGCATGATCCGGTGACCTGCGTGATGGCTTTCACTGACATGACTGACATGCGCACCGAACAACGCAACGAGTCCTTACAGTCCATCATTGCCGGAGTGCAATCACTCCGACAGCACTGACGGCACATGCCGCATGTTCTTTCCGCGCAACGGCATCCTCTACCACCGCAATATGAATGCTGATGGCCCTGAGTTGCTCCTTCGCCGTTCTCGTCATCTGCAATCTGTTGCTCTTGAACAACTTCACGATGCACCGACGGTGGGACACCTTGAAGTTTTGCATACATACGATCATGTACAACGCCGGTTCTTCTGGCCAGGTCTCTACTGCTTTGTGCACTGTTATGTCGCAACTTGCGAATTGTGTCAGTGCTGGAAGAAACCTCCCCTACCACCTGTCAGATGACTCCATCCAGTTGAATTTCCCTGTGAACCGTTCTCTCGCTTAGGCCTTGACTTACCTGGCACTTTTCCGACGACGACTAGAGCTAACAAGTCGATTGCCATCGCTACTGATTACATGACACGCTATGCGATAACAAAGGCACTGCTGACTAGTTGTGCAACAGACGTCGTCGATATTCTCCTCCACGACGTCATTCTCCACCACGGTGCACCTCGACAGTTATTACAGACCGCAGCTGCTCATTCTTGTCTCTAGTTGTCGACGACCTCGTTCACTCTTGTGCCACTGAGCATAAGCTGTCCACCGCCTACCACCCACAAACAAACGGTCTTATGGAATGTCTCAACCGAACAATCACAGAGATGCTGTCGATGTAGGTCTCCAACGATCACCGCGACTGGGACACCACGCTGGCCTACGTGCCGTTTGTGTATAACTTGTCCCGAAGTGACACTGCAGGATATTGACCTTTTTATCTTTTGTATGGTTGCAACCCCACTTTGCCCTTTGACATCATAATTCCTTCTGTGCCACATGTTGCAACTGACCATGCTCATGAAGTCGTTGATCGCGCTCACAGGGCATGTCAAGTCGCCCGATCTCGTTTATTAGCCCCGCAGCATATACCAAAAGAGTTGTGACTGATGCCATCGCGATGTCAAGTTCGCACCAGGTGCTTGGATGCTCCTTTGGTCACCATGTCGTCGGGCTGGCCTCTCCCAGAAGCGTCTGTCTCACTGCACAGGGCCTTATGAAGTCCTAGGTCAAGTTAACAACGTAAATTATGAGATTTCGCCACTTCAGTTTGATGCATCCTCAAGTCTGACGCCTGTTGACGTCGTGCATGTTTCGCGGCTGAAGCCATACTTCGCTCGCGATTCTTTGCCTACCATGAGCCGAGACGGCGCTTCACCACCCGGGGGTCCTGTTACGGAAGGATGAAAAAAGAGAGGAAGAAGACCGCAGCACGCTGGCTGCTGCGTGCTGTTGGTGGTCAGCCATCTTAACTACTCCGCCTCATCTTGTATATTGACACGTGTACTTCTTTATCTTTATTGGGCGACCACTCCTCGCCCAAATTTTATCGCACAGCACAGGACGTGCCTGCATGTAAACCGCAACTTGTTTCACCGCAACTTGTGTTATCTGATTGCATGTGTGCGCGATGTGAATAATGTGGAACATTGTGGAAGGCACGCAGGTCCCAGTGACTGCTCTGGAACATTCGACGACAGATGTATAAAAGCCGACGCGCTTGACCCACTCATCAGATTTTCGACGACCCCCGATCGTGTTAGCCGCTACCATCCTTCTTTGAGTGTAGCCTCTTTTGAGGGCACAAGTTCGCCCAATAAAATGCTCGTTTCGTTAATCATAGTTTTGCTGCCTTCTCAACCGTCACTATCACGTGACAATATATATTGTAAATACAGTCTTTCTATACTCCCAACATCCCCGTAACAGTATGCTTTGCCTCTGGCATGTTCATGATCTCCGATGGTATATAAAACTGTGATGCAGACTAAGCTTCACAAAGAATTATGTTCCGTCTCTTCCTTACAGGCTGCCGTGTTTCAGCTAAATCTGCTTTTCCTGTGTCCAGTGGTCTTGTCGCTCAATTAGTGCTTGCCTATTTATGTTACACTGCAACCTCTCTTCTCCTCTCTCCTCTTGTCCTCCTGTCCTTTTACACTCCTGCAAACTTTTAGATTTCAATACTCGAATGATTAATACAAAGATTGATGCTACCATATTATATGTGACGGCTGTCATGACGGCAATAGTTTAGGTGGACCTGAAACTAAATGAAAAAAAACAAAACAGGCATGTGTGAGTAGGAATAACTTCCTCGTGTCCTTGTGACAAAACTTGCTCCATGCTAAACTTTGCCTCAAGGAAATTGGTCTTAAAAGTCTCAAACCCATTTGTGCATACTGCATAAGCCAAGTTTTCCACTTGTCAAAACAGCAGCCGCCACAAAGTGTTAGGAAAGAGGCAAAGAAACCATGCCTTTGCATTTGTACTCTCCTCACAAAGCTTGTGTCATATATGCAATCACTCACCATACACAAACACATTGGTCAACACTGCAATGTTTGGAAGAACCCGAACCAACATTATGTAGCCATTTACCTTCAGTATGCCTCCTGTAACATGAATCCCCACTGTGCTTGGAATCTACATAATTTTCTTTAATTTCTCAGGTATTTGGTGGTAGAAGCCAATGCATTAGACAGAAATCCTGCTACACTGCAGCAATGTTCAGAATGTAGTATGAGGTACTCTGTCTGGCTGGAAGGTGAAGATAGAAATTATATTAGTCATTAAAATATAGTAGCCAGTATTGAAACTACACATGCACTCAAGGCTGAGCCACATCATGAGAACATGGAAGAGCAGACACACACTTGAGCTGCATTGTGTAGCTTTACCAACAAGCCCAGCCGTACACTGAAGTAAGCATGTTTTGGGCTAGTCAGCTCGTAGCTTCAGCAAAATTTCAGCAAGTAACAAAAAGAAACGCCTATTTCGTATCGCCAAACGGTCACTAAATCCTGAACGCTGGTTGTCCTACAAATCTGCTGCCGCCACGTACTTTTCAAATCTACGGTCTGCAAAATTTTCCTACTACAACGTTACCCTTCCCAAGCTACTGAAAACTAACAGTAAGGCATTCTGGAGCTCTATGAAAGGAGATAACACTAGAAAGATTACTCTAACTTCACTAACTGGGAAAGCAATCGCCGACCAAGCATGTGCTGACGTGCAAATGACACGTTCGTACAGGCCTTTTCGCCGTCTTCGCATGTTACTCCTCCTCCCGAAATACGGCCTAAAAGATACCCCCCCATGGATCCCATAGCATTTAGTAGTAACGGTATTAAATCAATTATAAATTTATTTATTTTTATTTATTTATTTATAAATAAAATAAATAAATAAATAATATAAATAAATAAATAAATAATTATAAATAAATTAGAATTGAAATCGTCATGTGGTGTTGATGGAATTAACATTAAATTCTTACACAGTACTAGTGAATATTGCTCGATAATTTTAGAATTACTTTTTTCTCAGTCGCTTCACAACGGCACATTGCCTTTAGATTGGAAAACGGCTAAGATAGTTCCAATTCATAAATCTGGTGATACGCATAACCCTTCTAATTATAGGCCCATTAGTTTAACTTCTGTGCCCTGTAAAATAATGGAGCACGTAATTTATTCTCAGGTAATCAATCACCTTGAATCTAACAACTTCTTTACATCTAGCCAACATGGTTTTCGTAAAACATTCTCCTGTGATACTCAGCTTCTTTGCTTTACTAATGACTTGCATTCTAACTTGGACGCAGGATTTCTTACGGACTGTATTTTCCTTGATTTCGCTAAAGCTTTTGACAAAGTACACCACATATTACTGCTATCTAAACTCAGCGCACTAAACATTGATACTAATGTACTTAATTGGATAAAAGCATTTCTAACACACCGCATGCAATTCGTAAGCGCTAATGATGTTAATTCAACTCTTACCCCAGTTAAATCAGGTGTTCCACAAGGGTCTGTGCTTGGGCCGCTGTTATTCTTAATCTACATTAACGATCTACCTGATAGCATTTCGTCTAAAATTTGTCTTTTTGCAGATGACTGCGTAATATATCGCAAAATTACTAATGACACTAGTATTTCATCTCTTCAGGACGATTTAAACACATTGCATAACTGGGCTATAAAATGGCACATGCAGCTTAACATCAAGAAATGTAAATCAATGCGAATATCCCGTACTAATGAAGCTTGTCCTGCATATTTACTTAATAACATTCCTTTAGAGAGCGTAAGAAATTACAAATATCTGGGCGTCCATATAACCTATAACTTATCCTGGAAGTACCATATCGACTTTATAACGAGCAAAGCTAATCGCACACTTGGATATCTTCGTAGAAGCTTCTCGCTCACACCATTATCACTCAAACATTTATTATACACGACATATGTCCGTCCACAGTTGGAATATGCATCATCAGTATGGGACCCACATCATGCCACCTCAATTAACTGCCTTGAAAGTGTCCAGAATCGCTCCGCTCGGTTTATACTAGCTAATTACCATCGTACAGCAAGCGTAACACAAATGAAAACTACCTTGAACTTACCTTCGCTATTAACCCGCAGGAAACAATCACGTCTATGCTTATTTCATAAGATTTATTACCAGAACGCTGCGCTTCGGTCGGCGTGGATTAACCCAGCACCATTCATCTTCTCACGTAGAGATCATACGCATAAGGTACATGTTCCTCGCTCTAACACACTAACACATTCGCAATCATTTTTACCTAAAACATGCAACGAATGGAACGGTCTGCCAGCATCTATTGTTAATATAAGTAATCCTGTTCAATTTAGAAATGCTTTAGTTAACTACGTGTAAATCATGAAACTTGCGTTCAATATATCATGTGACTTGTTATTGTATAAATGCTATTTTTTCAAATTGACTATGTATGTATTTACCTATCATTCCCAATCTGTATATTGAAGTGTATGATGACTTTTTTTTATGGTGAACTACAACTACTATTTTTTGTATAAATTATTGAGCTAGTATAATTTTCTATTTTTACTTATACTGTGCCTTTCCTGTATATCATTTTTTTACTTCCTTTATGAAGCCTCTCCCCTCTATAATGTATATTTACTCTGAGGGTACTGTAAATAAATAAAAAAAAAACATAAATGCATGCACAAAGTGTAGACTTCCGACTGGCTTTGTTTGGTGAAGGCAGAGAGTTTATAAGGTTCTTCAAAATGGCAAAACAAAGAACATTCGCAAAGAAATTGTGCACGAGGCAGTGACAAAAAATAGCAAGGCCACCTGTGCATTAAGAGCGCAGTAGAGTCCCAATGTGCCCATCTAAGAATTCGATTTCTTTCCTTGATAGGGATCAAGAAGGTGAGCTAACTTGTCACACATTTTAGCGATGTGGAATGCCTTGATGACTTCTCTTTCTGTTCTTGAGTTTGCCTTCGAAAGGAATTTATTCTGTTCCTCATAAGGCACGTAGCTTTTGCTGTCACAGCTCCTGCACTGCAAGAGGAGATTCTCAAGGAAAGAATTAAAGTCCTAAACGGGCACATTAAGACTCTCCTGCACTCTTAATGCATACATGGCCTTGATATTTTTCGTCAATACCTTGTGGACAAATTATTTGCAATTGCTCCTTGTTTTGCTATATTGAAGTACCTTATATATTCTTTGCTTTCACAAAATAAAACCAGTTGGAAGCCTGTGCTTTGTGTGTGTCTACATTTCAGTTCACATCCTGTCTTCTTCGCGCAGTTTAAAATTTTGCCTAAACAGTTGTATAGCTTGTGTATACGATGAGTAATTAATATCATGATGACTGCAGCACAGCAATGGTCTAGTGGGATAGTGTCAACATAGTATAGAGATGGTACTAAGTTAAAAATTTCGAAATGCCATAAATTGTGCAATCAACCCTTATCCCTCGGTTTCCTACAGCTGCAGAGCACTTGACCACTGCAGCAGTCAGGCATGCTGCATATTGGGCAGTGCCAGGAATTGCGAGATCGAGACAGGCTGCCACTAGAAGTTCCTTGGGCCAGGTGATAACTCAAATACATCCAAATATTTCTATATTTCACTATATAAACCTTTGTAGAATGAGGAACTTTTCAAGGGTGAAGTTGTTTCACACAAAGAAAAACTATTACTAAATAGTGACCAGTTCCTTTTGTTTTGTAAGCCAGATTGCATGTATTTGACATTGCTTACTGACTCTTAATTATTCTCACTGTCCAATACAAGCATATGCACTCACATATGTTTTCAAACAAAACTATTGTGTGGAGCCATGTTTGTGGTGGAATAAAATTGGTCCCAATACAGAGCTTTGTGGCACACCAGATCTTACTAGCGATCGCGGAGAAGAAAGTTAATTAGAAGTTACAAATTGGTACCGGTTAGTTAAGAATTTACTAATCCAATTCGTGGTCCTGTCAATTCGAAGTTTACTGTCGTTTGGGTATCGGACCAAGCCGATGTCCCCTGGCCTGGACGGTCCCTGGCGCTTCACCTAGTGGTGGCCTTTGAAAATAGCAGCGTGGCACCAGTGGTTGCATCAGGATCTAGGCTCATGAAGGTAGACAACAACGTGCACAGGGCAAGTTCGGCGGCCTGGTACTCATCACATTTGTGGATAACACCATAGTTTTTGCGAGTCCTAGCCCCTACCTAGGGTACCAGTCTGTGCACTGCGTGTTTATATATATATATATATATATATATATATATATATATATATATATATATATATATATGTGTGTGTGTGTGTGTGTGTGTGTGTGTGTGTGTGTGTGTGTGTGTTGTGCAGGATTGCTCGTTGGCAGCACGTGTTCATGCAGCCGCTGACGGGCCTTCGATGCGTTTCGCCCTGGTAGTGCAGTCGTCTTTGTGGTTCTAGAGCTGCGTTGGCATTGCCCAAGAACAGGATAAATCGGCATGGCGCAGAATTTCAGAGTGGGGGCGCTCCATTCTATTCCCACTTCATTCCTTCAGAGTTGTGGTTTATGTGATTCCAGTCCTTTTGTCGGAGTTCTGACAGTTGAACCATTCCCACTCCTTGAGTGGTCGAACTAATCTACTCCAATCCTCCAATTACAGTACATAAAATGCTTTCTGTGTAATTACTACTTGCGCCCCGATGCGATAGCGTAGAGGTAGAGCATCTGCCTCATGTGCAAAAGCACTGTGGTTCAAATCCCGGTGCCACGCAATTTTCCACTGGATAGAAAAAAATCCACATGTTGATACAGCTGTATAAACAGGCCTGGTGGCCTGACCCCGGTGACCAGAACCGGTAATGCACTCCCTCACCAGAGCAGGATTGGCCACCTTGGTGCAGTACTTGGCCACAACCTTCTATATGAATAGAACAATCAAATCCCCGCCCTCAGTCCCCAGCAGCTACAAAGCAACTGACCATTGCGGTGGTGAGACCTGTGATGCAGCAGAGCGTGCTAAGAATCTCTGGATCTGGACAGGCCGCCATTGGAATCTGAACCTGGCAATGTTTAACGCTAGAATGTTTTCTAGTGAGGAGAGTCTACCAGTGCTATTGGAGGAATTAGCGAGCATTAAATGGGATATAATAGAGCTCAGTGAGCTTGGGAAGACAAATGAAGCATATAAAGTGCTAAAAAAGCGGGCACATGCTGTGCCACCAGGGCTTAGCAGAGAGATGAGAACTAGGAGTCGGATTCCTGTTTAATAAGGATATAGCTGGTAACATACAGGAATTGTATAGCATTAACGATAGGGTGGCAGGTCTTGCTGTGAAACTTAATAAGAGGTACAAATTGAAGGTTATACAGGTCTACGCCAGTACATCTAGTCATGATAACCAGGAAGTCGAAAGCTTCTATGAAGACATGGAATTGGCGATAGGTAAAGTCAAAACAATATACACTATACTGATGGGCGACTTCAATGCCAGGGTAGGCAAGAAGCAGGCTGGAGAAAAGTCAGTGGGGGAACATGGCAAAGGTTCTAGGAATAGTAGGGGAGAGTTATTGGTAGAGTTTGCAGAATGGAATAATTTGCGGACAATGAATACCTTCTTCCGCAAGCGGGATAACCGAAAGTGGACGTGGAGGAGCCCTAATGGCGAGACTAAAAATGACATAGACCTCATACCCTGTGCTAACCCTGGCATCATACAAGATGTGTACGTGCTCAGCAAGGTGTGCTGCAGTGACCATAGGATGGTAAGATCTCGAATTAGCCTAGACTTGAGGAGGGAATGGAAAAAACTGGTACATAAGAAGCTGATCAATTAGTTAGCGGTAAGAGGGAAGATAGAGGAATTTCGGATCAAGCTACAGAAGAGGTATAGGGCTTTAACTCGGGAAGAGAACCTTAGAGTTGAAGCAATGAACGAAAATCTTATGGGCATCATTAAGGAGTGTGCAATAGAAGTAGGTTGTAACTTCGTTAGACAGGATACCAGTAAGCTATCGCCGGAGACGAAAGATCTAATTTTAATACCACACCTTATACATAGCTTTCATTGATTACAAGAAAGTGTTTGATTCAGTCAAAACCTCAGCAGTCATGCAGGCATTATGGAATTGGGGTGTAGACGAGCCATATGTAAATATACTGAAAGATACCTATAGCGGCTCCACAGCCACCGTAGTCCTTCATAAAGAAAGCAACAAAATCCCAATAAAGAAGGGTGTCAGGCAGGAAGATACGAACTCTCTAATGCTATTCACAGCATGTTTACAGGAGGTATTCAGAGACCTGGATTGGGAAGAATTGGGGATAAGAGTTAATGGAGAATACCTTAGTTACTTGCAATTCGCTGATGATATTGCCTTGCTTAGTAACTCAGGGGACCAATTGCAATGCATGCTCACTGACTTGGAGGGGCAAAGCAGAAGGGTGGGTGTAAAAATTAATCTGCAGAAAGCTAAAGTACTCTTTAACAGTCTCGGAAGAGAACAGCAATTTACAATAGGCAGCGAGGCACTGGAAGTGGTAAGGAAATACATCTGCTTAGGGCAGGTAGTGACGACAGATCCGGATCATGAGACAGAAATAATCAGAAGAATAAGAATGGGCTGGGGTGCGTTTGGCAGGCATTCTCAGATCATGAACAGCAGGTTGCCATTATCCCTGAAGAGAAAAGTGTATAACTGGTGTGTCTTACCAGTACTCACCTACGGGGCAGAAACCTGGAGGCTTATAAAAAAGGGTTCTACTTAAACTGAGGACGACACATCAAGCTATGGAAAGAATGATGGGTGTAAAGTTAAGGGGATAAGATGAGAGCAGATTGGGTGAGGGAACAAACGCAAGTTAATGATATCTTACTTGAAATCAAGAAAAATTGGCATGGGCAGGGCATGTAATGAGGAGGGAAGATAACCGATGGTCATTAAGGGTTATGGACTGGATTCCAAGAGAGGGGAAGCGTAGCAGGGGGCGGCAGAAAGTTAGGTGAACGGATAAGATTAAGAAGTTTGCAGGGTCAGCATGGCCACAATTAGTGCATGACCGGGGTAGTTGCTGTTTATTATAGCATTTTGCAAATGTGGCTCGCTTTTACGCACCCCTTCTTATGTCTAAAAAAAACAGAAATGAACATCCAGTATTCTTTTTTAACTTTCACTAAGCTTATCGTATAGCTCAGTGTTAACATATAGGTCAACGTACAGTATTTACAGGTGAGGTTACAGAAAGCAGTAATAATTGACAGTAAACACTGCTTGGATGGTGAAAAACATGGGAATCAGGTCATCTTATTTCCGACAATTTTTTTTGGCATAGGAGGCTAATCAAATGGTGATGTAGCAACACTGTAAAGACTGAATGAGATGGATGGGGAATGCCTTGATGACTTCTCTTTCTGTTTTTTATTTTGCCTTCGAAAGGAATTTATTCTGTTCCAGATAAGGGAGGCAGCCTTTGCATCTGCAACAGAACATCAGTGGATTTTGTGTGAAGCACTTTTTCCATGCTTTTTTCACTACCTGAGCAAGGTAACTTTCTTGGTGCTTCATCACGCAATTTATACAATCAACTTCCATTAATTCTACCCTCACGAGACTGACGGGTCGAATTAAGATGCAAAAACCTGCTGAAGCACCATTGATTCATTCGGCAATATGTGCTTGAGTAACACACCTCTGAAACGAACGTGCATCAAATTTCTATTTGTCCACAGTATAAAACTAAAGTAGAAATGACTTAACTCCAAACCAAAGTAGAAACCTACGTGTACCTCATTTTTTAGAATGGCAGCTGATTTTCTAAAGCCAGCTTTGCCGTATTACAGCCATGATATGTGGTAAAGCATATGAATGCTACAACCACTGTTTTAGTTTCGCAATCGATTGCACAGCTAGGCAATTTTCGTCTCAATGTCCTTTTAAAACAAAAAATGTTCGTTAGAATCAGATAAGTACCACAATCGGACATTGTCAGCTACCGTTACTCCTTGAAAATCTTTTTCGGGTGGGTCAGAAATAGGCATTTCAGAGAGGAGATGGCATTTGTTTAACGCATTCACTGTCCCCTAAGCTCTACTGAGACATGCGCTGCCACTAAAAGGGGTCATTATTGGGGTCTGGTCAAGTTCGCATTATCCGGCGCATGCCAGTTTTAGGATCGAAATGATGAATGTTTAATCCCATAGAAATGCATGGGCGTCGGCCAGGTTCGAATTAACTGAAAAAATTAAATTAACCGGAGTCACATTATTGGAAGTTTACTATACACCCTTTTCTGTTCTCCAAGAAGTTGCCATTTTAATATGTTGTTTTCTTCTATCAGTGTGGCAATGGTGCTAAATTTAGCATTTGTTTCAATCATCCATTGTTCCAAGGACAAGCTACAAAGTAGGGGCACACTTTGAGACGTGAAACATTTCCACATATGAAGGAAGGGCATGTTAACATCTGTACAATTAACATAAGTTGGCTGTATTGTCTGCATAGCATGTGGTTGCTTTTTTGGAATGTGGTCTTTCTGTAAAACAAAGTTGCATTTGTTTCAAATAAATTGCTGAACCATTGCTTGTGTGTTTTCCTGTGCTCTCTATGCTGATTGCGCTTTTGAAAGTGCAGTGAGCAACTGCAGACTGAAATGCACAAGGCTTCACTTTATCATGCCAGGAAGCATTTTGGCTTGACAAAGGAGCCTTAACCCCTTCCATGCACAAAATTTTTTTTGGTATAAACACATCAAATGAAAGACAGTGGCCTCTTCTCATGTATTTTAAAGCCTGGCAGTGTTAAAGACAGAGTGAAGTTGTACAAATACAATTTACTGTTAAGTATTGCTGCTAAAACCTCATGCTTGTGTATAGTATATGCATGCAGTGCTGGTTATGCCGTGGTAGAGCCGTGAAACAGCTTTCACCACACTGCTTGCTATAGCATTGCTGTGTTCTGCAACCTGAGGTAAAAACTATATATCTCTAGAAGTTCAGCAGCACAATTAACAGCTATTGCCGTATGTTCGATGCACTCCTGGCCAGGGACTTTTCGTCCTGTAGGCAAAATAGATGGCTGCCTCGGACGCTGTTTTGGAAAGAGCGCAGCATACCTCGAAAGCTTGCTCACAATGCTTCACCAGCAGGTTTTGCCAGCGAGAGTGGAGGGGGGCACAATAATTTGACTTTACATGGTGCGGCACAATACCTTAAAATGCTGCTGCTTCTGGCTTCCATTTACTATGACCTGCTGGTGCACCTCAACTTGGAGCAACCCAATTTCACTAAAATTCTGAATTCTTCTACCAACATGGTGTGGTGTGGCTATCTATGATCACTGTATAAAACCGGGGCAAACAGCATGTCTAAAAAGTACAAAAGCTGGTATAACTGTAATGAATGACCTTCAGTCATCCTAAATGTGCAAAATCGCTAGAATTGGTCAAACTCAAACACTGCAGAGTTTAAGTAGTCCTGGCACAATTTTTTTCTTATGCGTGTGTAGCTGTCATTCAGTTAACTACACTACAAAACTTCAAATTCCTTCTATGCACAACAAATATATCCTTAACGCCAACATTTAAACATGTGCCAAAGGCAGTGTGGCCCCATAATCTGGTGACAACATTGCATGGTAGGTCACAAACAAATGATGCATGCTGCAGTTGTTCAACAGTAAGCGATGCCATTATTAGGTCATTGAAAACTGAGCATGTTAGGACCACTATGCAGCACAACATTGGTCTTTCTGTCTTGGTGCACACTGTGGAGTGGGTGCATGTTAAAAACCTCAGGCGATTAAAGTTAAGCCGGAGTTCGCAACTATGGCATGCCTCGTAATCGTATCGTGGTTGTGACTTATAGAACACTAGAATTAAATTAATTTTAATTTAGATGTTTGAGAAGAGTCATAAGAAAATTTATTTAGTGAAGCAAGTCTTAGCACACATAAAGAATCGCTCAAAGCACATGCAGCTTTCAGTGGCATGGTGTGGTCATAAAAGCTGCCATTTGGAACCAGATTAATATAAAAAAAATTCAGACCAAAAGTTAAATGTCGGTGCTCCTTTACATGTAAGCATGAGGGACACATCTTTAAAGGCATCATCTAAATCCTGTGGAAGTATTTATTGGTGAATATCAAATGGCCGTACATCTAAGGAAGTTATAGAGTGTTATGATAACAGGAAGCCACAAGATTTTTGTTGTGCACTCTTCCTATAGAGACAATATAGGCCAGCAACAAAATAGTTGGGTCTAGTGAAGAATTCATTCAAGATCCTTGCCAATTTGGCAGGTTCACTATGACTAGAGATAATGAAGGCTAAGCACGTTGAAATGCATGCCCAAACCTCATCAGCATTGCATCACTTATTTCAAATAACTTTCATTTTGTCATTTTGCCAGATTAAAAGTTATCAAAAACCTGCTTGACTGGTTTCAAGAACTTTTCGAGAACAGTTTGGTTCTATTTGAATGCAGCATTGTCAGTCTTTAGTGAACTAGATGCATTTTTACTGATATGCAATTAGGTAGGTCAAAGCAGATGCTGTCAAAGTGCATGTGCAAGAGTGTTTGGAGTGGGCATTCCTGGGTTATGTTGCCAAGAAGGGAGTTTTGAGCTTAATGCACACAGCAGCTATAGCATATGAAAACCAGCACTTTACTCATTTTTTAGATACCGCAGGGCTTGCACTAATGCTGGTCATAGCCTATTATAATTTCTACCATATATTGCCCTTGTCATGACAAGTTATTTTTATTGTCCAACAATATATTCCCTCTGTGTACAATCAACATCTCTGACAAGGACAACAGAAACAGTATGATTGGAAACTGCAGAATTCTCCATCTGCAGAGGTGGCTGGCTGATTGCCGTATTAGATGCTTTGTGAGCTGGCATTGGTGTGTAAATCTCAACTCATCTGCAAGCATACAAAATAGGCTTTGGGATACTTTTACCACAAGAAGAGAGACTAAAATGACTGTTGCCTGTGACATTTATGGCACATACCTATGACGACGGATCAGCTAGGATTCCCCATGAATACAACATCAAATAGCTTTATATTCCCACTAACTTGATAGTACATAACACTGATATGTAACAAAAATAAACAACAAAGTAACTGAAAAACGAACAGGTCTACTACGATTGAGCCACAAGGGGAAAGATGGAAACATTTGTGTTAATTGTATGAAAAAAATGTGCCTAAGATGTCATCTTCCCAGCAGCAACAATATGATCATGCACAAACCAGCATTGCTGTTCAGGCACACCCCAGGCTGCTCACACCATTTTCTACAAGATTTGAAGCCCAACAGGCAAAAGGGGTGAATACCTTCAGCATAAAAGAAGAAAGTTATTCTATTCCATATCCTCACATGAAACACAGCAATATTGTTACAAGCCATTTTCATACATTGAAGGCATCAGCAATGTGATGAAGACAATTGAAGCACTCATGTTCCTATTTCCATTGCAATACAAACCTACACTTGGTCATATGAAGGTGCATGTGCCAAATTCAACTGTGTACTGTTATGAGGCACATGGAACAGACATTCTAAGGAAGTGAAATATTTGTAATGCAGTTACTTAATTTGTCCAGTCAGAAGAACAATGCGCTAAATACAAAAAAAAACCTCCAGGCCCACTATGCAATGCTTTTGCCAAGCTATCCAAAACTTCAATGTGTGCAAGTCCACAATGACCAGGAAAAGAAGTAAACAAATTTCTTGAAGATGGAATAAAAAAGAAATGTTGCGACAATTGAGAAATGAGTACTTTGCTTTCTATTGGCACAGGGATAGACAGTCGATGGGCACAATTTGAACTTGAACTCATGGCAGTGTTGCAGGGGCAAATACCACTCATACTTCTGAGAACCGTCGGTTACAATGCTGAGTTGGAAGGGAAACTTTACAAATACTTCTTCGGAAGTTCAAGCATCTGACCAGTAAGTAGTTGAGCATGCATGACTAGGGGAAATATGATCAATTTCACAAATAGCACCATTCCTAAAGAACTGGCACACTGCATTGATTTCTCAGGTGACAACTATTTTTCGAAAAGCCTCTGCGCGCGTTAATACAACCTGAGGCAGCTTAAATCTAGGTCACATGGAATCGAAAAATACAGCAGCGGGTGTATCACTTAAATTTGCTATATCTCGCGAACATGAGCGAAAATTTCAATTTGAAAAGGTTTGCTCGAAAGGAAAACTCACGGCCGTAACGCTGCTGCCCATCGCCAGTTGTGTGAATAAAAAAAACAAAAACATCTGCGCGATCAATAGACACTTCGTCGATATTTGAAGCAGATCGTTAGTGGATATCAAGAAATGTGCACTGGATAAGAGCGAAACATCTACCCGACTGACTGACGGAAGTAAGGCTCACAGGATAAGTTTTCTCTATCTGCACCGATAATGCAGCACGTATTGTGCAATTAAATCGCCCGTAATGCGCAGCAATTACCGCACTCGATTGAAGTGACCATCGCAGCGATGCGCTATTTATTTCAGGACCACGAAAAACAAGGTATTCACCTAAGTACAGCGGCGGTTTACCAGTCGGCAAGCCCCTAACTCGCATATGACGAAAGCAAATGTCACGGAGTCCAAGCCCACGATTGCTCAAGTCAAACTGCACTCGCACGAATATCGCGCACGTTATGCTTTCGACACGCACAAAAGCGCGCGCAGAACGTCTTGCAGCCGACATGACGGCAATGGCTAATCTACGTTCGAGAGTAGCTCTTTCAAAAAAGTAAAAACAAGCAACAATGTGACGTCACATCCTGCAAAAAAGAGCTGTTCTCCTTTCTCACCTTCTCTCAGCTCACGCATGCGCAGCGATCACGGAGCACTCGGGGGCGATGTTCAGGTTGGCCGTGGCTGTTGGCTTGGTGCTGCTGCTGGTACGCCGAATAGTTCACGCGCTGGGCCGCACTACCATCTTTACTACCTTTATAGTTAGTAAGTCCTGTTATAGTTAGCCCTGTTTTCTGCGGAATTACGCAGTGATAAAACAAATGATGCCTAAACGTGCTCAGTGCACAAATACACGACATCAAAAGCACAATTTCTCTATTAGAGCAAACCTTTCTGCCCTTCCTATGTCTACGTTCCTAACCATAAGGCCACCCGCCGCGGTGGCTTAGCGGCTATGGTGCTGCGGTGCTAAGCAGCCGGTCGCGCGGTCAGATCCCGGCCGCGGCAGCCGCATTTCGGTGGCTGCGAACGGCAAAAAAGCCCGTGTCCCGCGTATTTGCGACACATTAAAGATCCCCGGGTGGTCAAAATTAATCCGGAGTCCTCCACTACGGTGCGCCTCATAATGAAATCGTGGTCTTGGCACGTAAAACCCCAGAATTCATTCAATCATTAGGCCACAATCGCACGTGTACTTCTATGATGGCAAAGCGCACTACCTCCTTGAGATGGGCGCCGCATGTTGCTGCTGCTGATATTCGTGCAACGACGGCACATACTCACAACGGTGGATTGGCAACGAAGCGAGCGGTACATTTAAAATAAATAAAAGGAAATAAATACAGCGCAGTGTTGCCCGTAGAGTTTCACACAAAAATTGGAGGACGCTTAAGCTTCGCCTTCAAGAGTGGAACGCGACAGCGTTCCCGTCGACCCGCCAAGGGGTGTAAGACAGGTAATGGGCTACAGGGCAGCCATCACTTACGAGGCGCCCCGCATCGGACACGGTGAGCGTCAAGCCATATGGTCGAGCAACGCGGCGTTCGGCGCAGCAACGAAACGTGCGCCTGAGCAAGCGGAACGAACCAAAGAACTCAGTATCTCAGAGGGGTAAATGATGCACGCCAGCCAAACGTCATGATCGGCACGGGCAGAGAAATAGACAGATAGTGATCTAAAGAACGGAAGGACGCTTGATTCTGCAGAGGGAGCAAGGCGAAGCGTTGTCAGGGGAGAGAGAGTCCGAGCCGCGACCCGCCTCGCACAGCTCCAATGCTAAAGCCCCTCAATCTCCCAAAGTAGCGCCATTCACTTCCCTCCTCCTCCGCTCGGCGCGGCCTCGACGGTGGCGCCGCCGGTGGTGGGCCTCCCGTAGCAGACGACGGCTAACACGCTACGGGAGGAAATCCGCGGAAAAGTTCGTTCGAGTACTGCGGAGCAGTTTTTTCAATCTAGATCTTGCTTTGTCAGTCGGTAACTGGCTTTAAGAGTGTCGTGTCGGATTTGCGGAAGAAATAGAGAAAAGCACCATTATTCAAGGCGCATTTAAGGCGTAAAGCGCGCGCACGTTGAAAGTTCGTGTTGCTGAAACACGACACAAGCACGCGGTGTGCTCAGACACACGAGTAATTACCAGAGTTTCAGGTTTTGACAGCGTGAAAGTATGTGCACGTGGTTTCGTAGGTTAATTTACGTACCTGCAGGATGCTTTTGTTCGGCCGGCGCGTGAGAGATTCCGACTGTCTGCGGTCAGCAATGCCTGGCAGCAGGGCCGTTTCTGTTCCGCGCCTTTTACAGATGTACGTAGCTCATGCCCAGGTTGTGGTGGCCATGTGCAATGTTTTCACACATAGGCGGTATAGATAATTTGAACAACGTACCAGCATATGAAATCGTTATTTATTTATTACAGTGCAAATGGTTATAATTTGATAGACAAAAAAAGAAGGAACTTGATGGGACAACTGGAAAGAGGTTCAGAAAATAATTATCCCCCTCCCCTCATTGGCACCAGCAACACTCTTGTTGAAGTGCTAATTTTATCTCTGTATACTACGTGCGTCTGTATTCTTTTGCGTTGTAAGTTTTCACAAGGAAGCAGTGTTCCGTTAACTGGAATAGTCAAGGCACACGAGACAGAAAAAAAGTTGATTCTTGGGTTTTACATCCCAACACCACGATCTCATAGGGCACGACATAATGGGGGCTCCGGATTAATTTTTTTCCAGCTGGGGTTCTTTAACGCGCCGCCCAATGCACTGGACACGGGCCCGTTTTGACACGGGCGTCAAAAGAAGAGGTTGGAGGAGCCATGGCACTTACTTCACAAAGCCCCGCGTTCTTTGCCACTTGCTCGAAGTCAGCCCGCCCGATCTTATGAATCCACACTTTTCTTCGTTTTGCGTTGCGCCCGGCGGATGGTAAAGCAAAAAGCTTTTTGCCGTCACTGGGTCTGTTGTGGCAACCGTAGGCGCAGCAGCACGGCATCGCAATTAAGCACTCGGCCCTGACACATTGTATAAAACTAACGCGCTCCTTCAAACCGCCTGCCGTACTTTCGTCGCGTAGGCCCAAGAATGGGGGTCGCAGCGCGCTGGAAAGAAAAGATATACAAAAGCGCGGCGCCTGCTCTGCGCCGGAAAGAAAAAAATATACAAAAGCGCGGGGCATGCTTTCACGTGACACAGATTGGCCAATGGGGGAGCGGAGGAGGCTGGGGCGACAGGAGGTGTGGAGGAGGAAGCGCCTGGGTGAGCGGGGTGGCGGAAAGTTCTAAGAATGGCACTACTTTTGGAAAATTTAGGGGTTTTATCCAATGCGCGCGTGGCGCGCCATCTGCCGAGGCAGCGCCGTACATGGAGAGGAGGGGGTCTTCTGTGTTTGCCGCAAGACGGCTCTGCGTGTGCGGAAATCGCAGAAGAAATGCAGCGGAAACGCACTTTGCTACTCGTGTAATTGCGACTTCTGTAAGTTACATGTTCATAATTACCGATATACACCGCAGTATAACTTTCCACGGCTTGTTTCGAAGGCAACACCGCATTCACTAGAGGCGCGTTTGTACCGGTTGGAAGCATCGAACTCGTGGCTGAGTGGTAGCGTCTCCGTCTCACACTCCGGAGACCCTGGTTCGATTCCCACCCAGCCCATCTTGGACGTTGCTTTTCATTTATGAAGTGACTGCCGTGATTTATCGCTCACGGCCAACGCCACCGACGCCGACGACACCGGCTTTTCTGCGACACGAGCTCCTTAACGCTATCACGTTAAAATTGCGCTGCCCGCGAGAGCGAGCAATGCCGCCGCCGGGCGGGTGGTACGGGCTGAACCACGGATAGAGTGGATTGGGCCGCGCGACGTCTGCATGGCAGTACGTGTCTAAATGTGCGTCTGCAGCTTTGAATTTCACTGAAGACCGTTTCTTGCCTGGTTGTAGCGGAGTCGGAAACGCTGGTCTGCATTATTTTTTGACGCTGCACAAAAAAAAAAAAAGCATTCGGCCTCGCGCTCTCGCCTTTCCGCCGTAGTAAGGTCCGTGAGTGGCCGTGTCGAGCACGCGATGTGTGATTGTTGCGCCCTCTGCTCGCTGCTATCGCATCAATTTTGTCAGCGTTTTGTCTAATGAGTGAGTACACCACAAAAAATACACATTGTCTTGTTTTAAACAAATTACGTGGTATCGGCGACGAGACGTGAATGTGGCGCTTTAGCGACTCGTGGCGTTGTGTCGATCACATCGCAGTGATACCACGAAACGTGAAAGTGGTTGCGTGAACATCACTCACCAACAGAAAAAAAAATAGAATCGTGAGCATGCACTTATATACATTATATTACGATAAGTGCATTAACATAACTGCGATAATTATATGACGATAGCTTCGCGTTTGCGCGATCTCGGGTGTTCTTTTAATATGTAGTTTTGATTACACTACAGTGAACTGATGCTGCCTCGAAATTTAATCGTCCGGTTTTTTACATTACGAAATGAAAGGTAGAATTAGGTATTGTATGTCGATCGTGTGTGAAACGGCAGTCTCTGCAGGCGCAAGGCGTCCTATAACGCTGAGTTGAAAGCGGGTTATCATAATTTCCGTTTGCTTTTCATTCTCGCGTTGTTAGCTTGACTCGACACAGTGACCAGTGTTAGATGCAATAAGACAGGCTAATGATTTTATCTCCTCAAGTAATTACAGTTTTGTCGCATCGCTGTCGTGCGTGTAATCGCTGCGAGGGTGAAAAAAGGTATCCCCTCTAAACAACCTGAGGATCAAAAAATTACCGTATTGTCACTTACAGTGGTCAGCCTCTCTAAATTCAACTCAACTGCTTTCGTTCCATAGTGAATAAAAGAAAACAAAATGAGATGTATGCGTACAATTTGGTGATTTAGATTGGCCATTAACTTGATCCTTTACCTTCGTTTTATAGGAGTACAGACTTCTTTAAACCACTGCAAGGGTAGCAGTAAATTGGGTTTTATTCTACTTGAGCAACGCTAATACCAGAGTATAGTGAAAGTCAAGCGAAACAAGCATTTTTTAAACTCTACATAACCTTAATATGTAAATTTTTCTTGAGTGTCCCGTTATTATTGTGCTACTATCCCTTAAATACTGTTATGTTATAACCAAATATTGTCCCGCTCGCTCTGTAACTCTATTGGTTATATTTTACTCTGTGAAAGTTTCTTGTTCACTGACCTCTAGCCTTCAAAAGCATTCGGTTTGTCTTTTGTACAATTTTTAACACCACATTACTGCATGTTAGCGCATTTCTTACACTGTATTTCTTGTATATGTATTCACATAGTAGTCTAATTATTGTATGATTTTGGAATTTACTCCCCCCTTACACAATGCCTATAGGGGCCTGTAAGGTATCTTTAAATAAATAAATAAATAAATGAATAAATAAATAAAAATAAAAAAAGGCCTGAAACCGAAACTATATGTGGCTAAGTGCCAATTCCCCGCTGAATAACAGCTTACGCTCCTTCCAAGTAAATAGAAACGTTCTGTGCTTTTAGTCCACAATTGTACCAGTAGAGGGAAATGTAAGATCAGTTCACTGCAGTCAGCGCGTTTCATTACCAGCAAATGGGGCCAAATAGTTCACAGCGGTAAGCCGCGGTGTACACTTTGATGCGCGCCACCGACACACTAACGGGACGACGGTGCTGCCACCTGTAGTTCGATCTCGTGGTGAATAATAGTTGTCACACTGTGTAGCATGGGTGCGCGACATCACATGCGAGTGCCCCATTTCTCTTCATGCCGGAGACGCAGGAGTGAAATAGGCAAGTTTATGGCAGTTCATTAAGAGCGCTTCACGAAAGCTTCGTTTCACACAGATTCCAGAAAGTGCATTGAATCCGCAGAATTTTTAACGATAAAAATTAAGTTACCGAGCTTCGCGGGAAAAAAGAATTGACTCTTAATCCCGGCCCTGCGAAAGCGGATGTCCATCGAAGCTGTGGCAAAACCACTGCTACATCTGCTGAGGGAGGTATGCAGTGTTTATTGAGGGTTCAGATGCTTGTTTAGAACTTGTTCTTTGTTGAAACGTATGTAGTTCTGAGTGTTGCACGGGCGATTACAACGAATGTACGCACTGTTCGCTTCCCTTTGTTGAATGTTTGTAGCCTATGCATTATGAAAGGGATGAGCCATTGCATTTTTGCTTGGTAAGGGGGGGGGGGTTATGAGCCATTGCTGATAATGGTAATTTTTGTTCCCGGGCGGATGCGAAAAATTGCCGACCACCGAGAGGCTAATAGCTTTGCTTTAAAGTATTTGAGTAGAGTAGAAAATACTCAATTCAGGAAAGTGTTTGAGTGGAGTACGAAATACTCATAAACACTATTTTGTTGAATATGATCAGCTTACAATGTCACAAAGCCGTTTGAAGCGAGATGGAGGAAGTTTAGGGAATTACCCATTATTCCCACTCTGGCTGACCCACCATATCTTCAGCTCCCCTGGACACTAGAGCTCCATCTTTTCGTAGGAATTTTTTGTTAGTTAGCGCCCTGAAGTGCGCACCTGTCATGGAAACAGACACTCGTTTCTCAATGGAGCGAGAGAGAGAGAGAAATGTTTAAGAATGAAGAGGTTGACTACCCCAAATATATTTACGTGTCTGTTCAGGCGTGTTCATACCATCGACAAAAAGTGGAGATGGACTGTGACAGGAAAGAACGGATCCCCACAGAGGAAACTCGCTTTCCAACTATGAATTGCTGCCGCGGAAAGATAACAGAACCACTGCATCTTGCATGACTTTCAAATATTCAGGATATGACTTTTTTTTTGCCTTTAGGACAACGGAGGAACTGTGACCGTCACTACAGACAGGCCACCGGGAATTTTCAGCTGGGGCGCAGCAAGCACCGTGAACTACACTGCGACAGACGCCGCCGGAAACAGTGCGTACTGTACATTCAAGGTCATCGTGAAACGTAAGTGAATAACGTGTGCGCATTGCACTGGGGGGAAATTGGCCCCTGTTTAGTGCGGAATGCCGTTGACAGTTAGCATTTAGTTTGACCTGCTGGCCTGTCCTGTGCCTGAACTGCTTCCTCGTGTTCAGAAATCAAGCGCGGCGCAACCCACGCGAACGCAAGCCTGCCGAATAATGCGAGTTTCAGTTTTGAGAGCAGAAAACAAGGCTCTACATCACATTTTTCGATGCTACGTTACTTAGACTTCATTTTCTTTTTTTTTAATTCGAACACAGAAGAGTGTGAAAGTAGGCTCCTGTGATGCAGGTTTACTGAGTTTTGGAACGGGTCGCTGAGGCACAACCTCGAAGCCCCCAAAGAGGACAAAGCCTTGTCGCACGTCACACACAGAACATTTATAGCAAACTTGATGGGAAAAGCTGTAAGTTGGTGACTAAAAGTCAATAAAACTTTTAACAGCGCGAGCGAACGTTTACAGGAGACAACGCATAAGTAGCAGTATGCCATAGAGCAAACGGGAACAACATGATAGCGTCCAACTAAACAGTCCAACCCAACATGACGAAATTGCCAGGGTATGAGGGAAACACGCTAGAAAACTACCGCTAAATGGCTGCGCGTTAAAAAAGTGCGGAATTATATGCACGTCTCACGCACTGTGGGAGCCGAGGGAAGCGAAGCTTCTCCACGGCTTCCATCTCACTCTCAATATCGAGACCCTGTTCGTCAGGGAAATCAAATTCACCGCAGTTGACTAACTGGCGTCTACACGAAATATACCCACGAGTAATATTACTCCCTCTTATTTGGGATTACTCGACGTTGAATATATCTTACTGCAGCATCTGCGATTATTATGCGAAGCATACTAGCCGCACAACCACGCTCTTCCTTGCTGCGCCGCGCACGGCCGCGTAGCTACCATATGACGTCATAACAGCTGCAAAGCGGACGCTTAAGCTTCGCCTTCAAGAGTGGAACGCGACAGCGTTCCCGTCGACCCGCCAAGGGGTGTAAGACAATGGTCTACGGCACAGCGACTACGCGCCCCGCATCGGACGCGGTGAGCGTCGAGCAACGCAGCGTTCGGCGCGACAACGAAGTGTGCGCCTGAGCAAGCGACGCACGCCTGAGCCGACGCCGACGACACCGGCTTTTCTGAGACACGAGCTCCTTAACGCTGTCGCGTTAAAATAAAGGCTAGTATGCTTCGCATCCTGGGCTTAACCTTAGCTAAGCCACAGCCATTTTTTTGTTGCGTTTACGAACGCAATGGTGGCTGGACAGGCATGTTGGTAATCTTGCATCTTTGATTAGCAACGCGATGAAGCACTTGGAAAGTAAGAGAAGTGATTGGAAAGAACGGGTATATTCGTTCCTTATTGGAATGGCGGACAGTGCCAACTGTAATAAATTGTAGGTCCAGATGCTAAACCGTGATGAAAATGACATTGCATAAGCAATGTATATATACAAGGTATTGTGTGCGCTTGTCTATGTTATGATGTTTTCGTGTGTCTGCACTGTTCCTGTAGTGCTTGCGACGTTTTTAGATATAGTTCCATATGTTGAATTTTGTGCTTTAGGGCTAATAAAAATGTCATTTTATATTGTGTTCTTTTTTGCTTTTGTGATGTTACGTGAAATTGATATACTTCCAACTTTACCATGTCCAATAAGATCTTGGAGTCAACATCACCTTATTTATTCATGCCATGAAAAAAAGGAACTACGCTGCTGAAATATTCCGAGAGACCCCTTAAACGTCGTGCCTTGATGGATAACAGCCGAATATTGAAAACTACTTTCAAGCGTGTTTCAAACGTATTTTTGTTGCGATTTATTTTTGTTGCGATATCGACACTCCAGAGGTGAATGTTCGCTATCGTCATCGTCTTTGTCGGCGCTGGCGTCGCCGTGACGTTTCATATAAAGTCCAACTGCGATCATATCCCATCGCGCCTCGCTCGACGTATGTTGCAGAAGCTAGGGGAAGCTTGCGAGGGTGAGCTGCGAAGGATGGTGGCTTGATGCGTGCTCAATGTTGCAGGTGGCGCGATAAAGCACGAGCAAGGTGAGGGGGGGGGGGGGTGACTCAGCGCGCGTATCTATGCGCCGCCCGAACCATATATCTGGGAGGTAATCTTCGGCGGGGGCAAAGGTAAGAGTGAGCCGAGATGGCTGGTGGCGGCATATGCGCTGTATTGTCCAGCACCTAGTGCGATAAGTCGCGATATGTCAAGTTTCGGAGATGCGTTGAAAGAAGAGGCAGCAGAAGCGCCCACTCCTCTCAGTTTGCGGTCTCAGTCAAGCCAGCCTTGTGATAGCGTGTTCGTTGTCACCGAGTGCGATCTGTTTATGTTGCGGGCGTGGCACCCTGCCAGCTAGATTAAGTAATAGGCGAGCGTTAACTGCAATTGTATGGCAAATAAAACTAGAAACCTTACTAGGGTTGCAATGTGGGCTTGTTGGTAATGCAGCTTCAAGGGGAGTACGGTAGCGCGATTAAAAGACGGGACAAAAGAAGACACATAGGGACACACACTGCGCTGTGTGTGTCCATTTGTGTCTTCTTTTGCCCCGTCTTTTAATCGCGCTACCATACTCCACTAGAAACCTTACTTCGTGCAGTTGTGTAATAAGTTGCTATCAATATGAATGCGTTGCCTTTCGGCTGAAACTGCGTGTAATTTTTTTTGCACGGCAAATTGTTATTATTTGAGGCGGGTTATAACAAACGAGGTGCACTTCACTTTCCTGCAGCCCACAGGTGTCCCTACGTCCCTCCTCCTCGGAATGGTTACTTGGCGTGCGATGCGGATAATCAGCGTTGTAGTGTATACTGCCAAGATGGCTACAACTTCCCCACCAAGCCTGCTCCTATTTACGCCTGCAAGCAAACGACCACAGAGGGAAAATGGATCATTCGTTCAAGAAGAAAATTTCCATTTCCGTGGCCGGACTGTGCAGGTGGGTCTCGTCGCGGCTTTCGGGCGATGTGCAACAAAGTATACATTGTTAGTCGATTAGCGCGTTGACCGGCCCCGGTGTTGACGTGTGCCGGGCGCTGATAGAGCTAAAAATATCCCCAGATTAGTTTCTGCGACAACCCCGGCACTTATGTGGAACGTGTTCTTATAGAATTCCCACGATATGAGCGACAGCAAGTTCGCCTGCATAAGAGCTTGACCCTTCTTGACGCACACCCTCTAGCGGTGAGTGAAGTGGATTGTGGTCATGCCTTGATAAGCAGACGTGTGCTGTTAGCGTCCCTCGCGACTTATTATTGGGCAGCAATCTCATTGGACTACCACTCAGTGCCAGGCCCCTTGTTATGCATCCCGCTTATTAGGCTTCGGTGCAAGTTTGGACATTTCAATGCCGGTTTCGTGTTATGCTCTCCACGTGCGATTCTCCTGATGGGATGTAGTGGCTGCACCAAACGATTAGAGCATACTTCTCGTGCTCGTGCACATGTGGTGACGCTATACGTGAGTGCTTGTGACTTTTGTTAATACACAAACGAGCCTAGAGAGAAGCACAGCATGAGACATCACATCGCACAGACACAAAGGAAGATTTGCGTACTTGTTTAATTACGATGCGCTGTCTGGATCAATATGAGCTGTAACACGTGAGCCGTTGCTGCAGCGACTCTCTCGAGAAAGAAAAGGGGAGAGGGTGTCGCCATTCCAGAAATGCGCATACCCCCTTGTTTCTGTCGTCTGCTTTCTTCGCAGAGCGATAATACATTGCCCACCAACCAGCCATATTTTTACCGCGAATAAAAAAAAAAACGGAAAGAAGAAAAAAAGAAAAGAAACACAAGAGAAAAAAAAGAAAACAAAAGTCGCAGTTTCGCCCGAAAGGCGAAGCATATTTTGGGATTTTAGTAGGATGTTCTGGGGCAGACTAGTTGGTTCATACCTTTAGACGTTTCTCTTAACTGCGCGAAAAAACGAGGACGAACGAAAGAGACAAATACCATACCACGAGTGCATACCACACCACTGCACTTGTGGTGTGGTTTATGTGTCCTGGTTTTCTCGCGCAGTTAAAAGAAACGTTTAAAAATTTATTGTGATAGAAAATTAGTAGACAGCTATACGAAGCAAGGATAGTAGATTTAGCGGCCGTATAAATTTGCGAAGAATCGCTTCCAAATGAATTAACAAGCTTGGCGTCACGTACGCACAGGCAAACATAAACAAATCAGACTCGATGACTCCGAACACTCGCTGCCACAGCGCCGGAGCAAGGAAACGCCGCAGCAGCCGCGAGCGAAGTGACTTTCGTGCTGCCTATCGCTACAACGCGAACGTAGCGGCGAGAACACAGCGCACACGAGGCTATGAGCCGTGGACGCACCTATAGACGCCTAGACTATGTCCCCATCGCAGATCGCTTTCACGATCGTGCCCGCGCGACCGTGCCATACGCAGTTGCCGCCGGAGAGAAATGCCCCCTTTCCCCCCTGCCCCGCCGCCTTGCATGCGACGGAAGACGGCGCACTTCCTCACTGCTTTCCTCCCTAGCGCGCGAGAGATTAGAGACATTTAGCTTGTACGCTATTCCGGTAAACGGGAGCGGTTTGGGCGGATTACCGGATGGTCGGGGCGTAAACGTGAGCGGTGAAGCCGCCTGGTGTTGTAGAGCTCAACCAGACAAACGCATAGCTAAAACTTCAGTAACTCACCATATCCTGCTTCGCCACTCGTGCAAATTTTTGGCAGCGGCGTAATTGTGAACATGATTACGCCACTGTCGAAAATTTACCCCAGCAGCTAAGCAGAATACAGTAATTAGCTCTGTGTTTGTGTGGTTGAGCTTTGCGCCACCAGCTGGCGCCACCGATCGGGCCGCTCACCTTGACGCCCCCGCTAAACTGGAAAACCGCCCACGCTTGTCCGAATACCGGACACGCTAAAGGTCCCTATTGAGCCACCAACGTCAGCTTACCCTCGCACGCGTTCGCTCGCACAAACACTCTTAAGCAAAATTACCCCCTTTGGGTAGGGAACTGCATCGCAGTTGCACTTGGAATCTATTTCGGCACCTCCTATACGAAACAAATACCAAGTCATACCAGCGCGACCGCCTGACCCGCCTCATGCACACCATCACACAACAACAAGGAAAAGACGCTGTTATCAAGAGCCTGGAAGACAAGTATCTGCCGGACACGCCAACGGAAACCTACCCGCTGTACGGGGGCCTGCCCATCGCGTGGCTCGACCGAGACATTACCATATCAGAGGTACGAGTAGCGCTGCACGAGCTCAACACCCACTCAGCTGCCGGCCCCGATCTCGTTACCAATAAGATGCTACGCAACCTGGACGACGCTTCGATAGAGGCCCTAACCCATTACTTCAATGAATGCTGGCATTCGGGCAAACTCCCCCGACAGTGTAAAACGGCAAGAACGATCCTGATTCCGTAACCGGGCAAACCACTGGACATAGGCAAACTGCGTCCCATCTCGCTCACGTCCTGCGTGGGCAAGGTGCTGGAACACGTGGTCGCCAACCTGTGGCAGGAATAGATAGAGAAGGAAGGCCTCTATCCTGACACGATGATCGGCTTCCGGCGCAGACTCAGCACACAAGATGCCATGTTACAACTCAAACAAGAAATCATCGACAACAAGACACGAGACAGCAAAGTAATCCTGGGGCTCGATTTACAAAGTGCATTCGACAAAGTGAAGCACTCAGCCATATTAGCACAAGTATCAAGACTCAACATGGGGGTAACGAGCTACAATTATATTCAAGGCGTCTTGACCAACCGCATGGTGAAACTGCACGCCAGAGACCTCAAGCTCCCCGAACACAAGCTCGGCAGTACGGGTACTCCGCAGGGTTCGGTCATCTCGCCGTTGCTCTTTAACCTCGTCATGATCGGGGTAGCGAAGGCAGTAGCGGGGACCGGCGTCCGGCATGCGATCTACGCCGTCGACATTACCCTGTGGGCGGCTGGCGGCACCGACGCCAGCATCGAGCAACAGCTGCAAGCGGCGGTTACCGCCATCGAGCAACACCTTGACGGCACAGGCCTAATGTGCTCGCCCGCAAAATCCGAGCTGTTCGTCCTCACACCGCTTCGACCGGGACGGAAGCGCGCTCCCCTTCGAGAGTGTGACCACATCAAGATTGTGACAGCATTGAGACAACGCATCCCAGAAGTTCCCAAGATCAGGGTCCTGGGTCTGCTGCTCAACAAGAGCCGCAATGACGAGACCATCAACAAGCTTACGACCAAGGCAATAGACGCCATCCGGCTCATACACCGAGTCTCTAGACGACGGGCGGGCATGCGTGAAGACAGCCTCGTGCGCCTTGTCCAGTCGTTCGTGATCAGTCACTTCGCCTACGTTGCGGCCTATCTCAACTGGCAGGTCTCTGACAGGACCAAGATCAACACGCTGATCAGACGGGTTTAGAAGACGGCGCTGGGCTTAATGGAGACCACGAGTATGGGTCGGCTCCTGAAGCTCGGCGTCCATAGCACCCTAGAAGAAATAGCCGAGGCACAGCTCACCGCGCAAATGCAGCGCCTCTCTACTACCAAGACGGGCCGCAGTATACTGACGTCCCTGGGTTACAACCCCCAAGCTCCCAGCCGGCAATCGTGCGAGATCACAGAGGAGGCGCGGGCCCACATTTACGGGGAGCCCATCCCAAAGAACATGCACCCGGAGTACAACCAAGAACGACGGCAGGCGCGGGCCAAGGTCCTCACCAAACAACACGCCCACGACCCGCACGCCCGGTACGTGGACGCAGCGGAATACAAGCGGGAAGGCTTCGCGGCAGTGGTCGTTGCGGCGGCTACCGGCACCAAGACAACGGCAGCGAACGTGCGGTGCATGAACGCCACAGACGCTGAGAAGGTTGCCATCGCTCGCGATCACCGAGGCCGAGTGTCGCACGGTGCTCAGCGACTCGAGGAACGCCGTGCGCAACTTTGCCAACGGGCGAATAAGCGCGCCGGCGGCCGCCATCATCGGCCAGTTCCAACTTCAAGATCGAGGCATCACCATCCGTACGAAGTGGTTCCCGGCGCACGCCGGCGAGTGTGCATCCTCACCGAACCACAACGAGACGGCCCATTCGGTGGCGCGAGCGCTTACCTTCCGCGCCCCCGAGAGTGTCCGTTCCGTGTGGTGGTTCGAAACCAAGGACAGATTGACCAGTTATGCCGAAGTAAACAAGTGTTTTTTTTTTAATCCGGTAGAAAATTGCGCGGCACCGCTTAGCTCGACGGACAATGCCGCCTCCCCACCCGGCACTCAATCGGGAGGAGGTCGTAATCCTAAGACAAATACAGACCGCGTCACTCCTCGCCCCCGCAATGCTGCACGTGCTTCACCCAGAGCTCTATCTGAGTGGGCTGTGCGGTGTTTGTGCAGCAGGTCTGGCGGACCAATGGCCCATCATCTGGGACTGTGCCAAGCTCCCGATGGCAGCTACCTCCAGGACTTACCCACCCGAATTTCAAGGTGCACTGCAGTTTGCAGACAAGGACACACAACTATGGGCCGTCCAGCAGGCCCGGGGTGCGCCCGAAAAGAACAAGCCTCATGACCCACTATAAACGGGCCCAACTGGGGTAGTGCAGAGTAGGGTATAATCCCGGGTCGACGCTTGGCCAGCGTCACGACGCGTTAAACCATTGGTTGCCGGCTTCGCCTACGGTTAAGGTTATTCCTATCCTACCCCCTTTGGGTCGTATCTTGCCGCACAACAATAATCGTCATCTGCCTTGTCCACATTTCCTTTTTTTAACGCTGCGAGCCCGGTACTTCCAAGCCACGAACGACATGCGCCTTATCTAAATGACAGAAGATTCTCGACAGGTAAGTAGCGAGCGCCGCTTTAAAGGAAAAGAGGACACGCAAGCAAGACAGATGGCGATTACTGTTGTGTGGCAAGTATGCACAACAAAAGGTAAGTACACACCCCATTTGTTTAAGAGTGTACAGCCTACAGCCCGTGGTGACGATGTTATCGCCTTTGGACTTTATACGGAACATCACTGCGACGGCGACGGCAGAAATGACATAGGAGTGTTCATATAGTTGTTACGGAATAAAAGAAAACGAAATAGTTACGAAGCTAGGGCAGCGTGCTCCATAACAAAGCATGCTGCGCTAAGCGCAAAGGACTTACGGTCTGCTCTGCAGGCCATTGCATTATCGCTCCGCGAAGGAAATAGCAAAGAGCTGTGGAGTACATGAACATTTCTGGAATGGCTAAACGCTCTGTACTTTTTCAGAGCCCAGCTCTTAGGCGCCCGATCCTGCGGCGAGCCTAGGCACAACCGAGCGAACGAGCAAGGATGAAAAAGCGAACGGGGAGTGCAGCGAGGAATGAAATACGCAAGGAGGAAAGCGTATCTCACGTGTTGTAGCTCACACTCTTAAAAAAAGTTGGCGCTCATTTGGGCGTATCTTGCCCCATAAGGTCAATCGTCATCTGTCTTGCCCGCATTTCCTTTGTTTAACGCTGCGAGCCCGGCACTTCCAAGTCACGAACGGCATGCGTGTTAACAGTGTGACAGTGTTCTCGACAGGAAAGTAGCGAGTGCAGCGTTTTCAAGAAAAGAAACACAAGCAAAGCAGAAGAAGATTATTGTCGTGGGACTAATACACACCTCAAAGGGGCGCACATTAAAGAGGGCAACTGTTTTTAGAGAGCATATTGAGCGTGGTCGTACGTTCATGTGCTGATTTCGTGTTATTTGCTTCTGGATTGCTTTTTGACTTATTGATGTCCTTATTGTTTATTTAGGCTTTAGGAATTGCCGGTTCTAGAGAAACATGCCTTCTCACTTTTCTGCGTAAATAAAGGTAAGATGACTACATCCACGAGAGCTGTCGCGTTACCGGTAATCCAGTATGTACGATCACCTTTCGGTAACAGCATTCTATTTCGTTCTGGTCCTTCATGGCGTCGGCTGGACAATTTCTCACAATTGGACCACTCCTCTTGCAGAAGCCTGCACGCTATAGCCTATATACTGTGACGCCACAGATGCACATTTCTGTCTTACACATCTATATACAATTCGCAGAAAACAATCATGTAGTGCATATTTTAGCATTGTATCGAAACCAAAAACAATATCTGCTAGATACGCTATAACTTGGGTGCGAGTGAGGCATGATACTCAGTGATTTTTCACAGTTATTTTTGCCATTTGCCTTTTGTCTGCCAATCTTTGCTACAAGTTTGTACCAGAAAGTAAATACGTTTTGATGCAAACTATTTTGAAGGTAATCACGGAGATCCGAATTTGACATGTTATCAACACGATCATTTGTCCCAGTAAACAAGTATACTAATGATAACTGATCGGTCAATCTTTCACTACTATGTTTCGCTCCCTCAGTGGTTACGCCCTATATTGAGGGCAGCGTGTATCGGCGTGGAAACTAAATAAGTGTGACGTGCTCTCAGGGCAATGCCTTTGGTAGTTTTTCTAATAGCGTATTTGTGCGCAAGGAGATAAATCAAATGTATTGTATCATATCACTTTTTGAATCTGGTTATGCGTGTATTTTGTAGAAAACAGCCGTAATTTCGGTCTGTGCGAAGGAATAAGGGGGCACACTACGTCTTTCTGTAATGGCTCCTCAGGCTTACCGGCTTCAGAAGTGACGTCAACTGTGGGATAGAGTAGGCTCGCACTGATTCCAAGAATACGCGCGAAAATGGACTCGTCGTAGAAAGGGCTGTCGCCATTTTGTTCTTTGTTTTGTTTCTTGGTAACCGCTAGAGTTATGCAAAATTTCCATTAACGATTGGGTTGTTAAAAGTTCCCTTGTGCGCTTTCAATTCTGTTACCGCGGACGTCGGGTGTTTAGAAGCGCACGTTTGTCTATTACCTAAGAGTCTGTATATGGGCGGTATCGGTACGCGTTTCACAGAACGGCTCCAATGTGTCCCAACTGGAATAACTGTTACGCTCTCGGCAAGGTGCCATTACTATATATAACATCTTTTTCCTGGTTTCTCTCTTTGATATCTTTTGTTACAGCATCAAAAAAAAGCAAGCAAGCAAACGTCACCGCAGAGTTCAAGTTCAAGACAAATTCCTGCCAGATCAGCGACGAAAAGATGAGAATGTTGAAGGAGAAGTTCTACGCGATGCTTCAACAACGAGCAAAACTTGTACATGGCTCCTGCGATCCCAGCCGTGGCTGCACGGTGGAAAATGTTTCGATCAAATGCAGACCGCAGAATTTCTCGGGCAGCACCGCTCCGGCTACAAATGGCCAGCGACCGGAGAGACGGCTTACGAAACGGCTTACGAAACGGCAGGCTCAGGTCGGAGGCGGAGAAGACGAGTTCGACCTCATCATCTCTTTCGATTTTCCACTGGACACCGACTTCAACGCCACTCACCTGATTGAGGGTTGCGAGGTATCCATTTCGTGCAGTCATCTATCGCATAACGCATTTCTTATATATGACCTTCAAAGTTAAACTGCAAGTATTCTTAATAATAATAATAAATAAAGAAAAGAAACTATATGCTTTCAGCGCAAATGCAGCGCTTGCGCTAGTAGCTTATGCACTTTGGCGGGCACAATTTTCGGCAACAGATGAACAAATAATTAAGTAAAAGTTTTTGCTACCCTTAAAACTTCCCTATTGTGATACTTTTTATATTGCTATCTAGTACATCCGAAGAGAATTCCGTTTTGCTTGATACTTCCAGGCGTTTGAGTCACGTAAACGTATACAATAATCGCGAAGGGATAACTCGAAGAACATTTTAAATGTGCACTGTGTTCACTTGCTAGGGAAAGTTGTTTCCGTAAAAGTGCATATAAACCACCTCTAAAGGCAGCGTGTACATGGCTGCCATGCCTTTACATAAAGTTAATATTCCCATTACTGATAGCTCAACACTGAAGCTTCCGCATAATAAATTGGTTTTCGGTGCCTTGTGAACTGCATGATTTTGATTTCATTTTCAACATTTCATATCAGGATTGCAAGAACGCTAGCGTGGTTCACCGAAGCGACACGGAGACGACCGCATTGGGACGAGCGGTGGAAGCGGCGTTGAGCGAAGTGGTCCAAACTACAGTTGGCGGGACGTTTGCTGGAGCTACGCTGGTAGAGACCACGCATTCGGTAAAGTCTGCTTGCCACAGAGGGCAGGTGTCCAATGGACTGCACTGCGGTGAGCGTACGAGCAGTTTACGAACTTGACATGAATTGTTGTATAGCTTTTGCAATGTTCACCATTTCACGCGATGCTAGAATTTGCTCGATTTTTGTTTCGTAAGCGTCGTTTGCCTGACTTGAACTCACGCTTCTTAGACTGCGCGTTAATAACCGAGTACGTAACAAGAATAGACAACCGAGGGAAAGTATTGCGAGACTGCAAGACATATTTCGCTGCCACTGATTTTTCTGATTGTTGAACGCATTATGATTTCGCGCACAATCTGTCCGCAACTACGACGGTTTTTGATTTATATAGGGCCTGCTATTTTCTTCACAATGAATATATGGTCGTTGGCCTTCGTAGGAAGCAGCATTCCAGCCACATCTCACTGCAAATGAATGGTGGCAAGCGCAGCGCTAAGTCGCAAAAACTGCGAAGAAAACCATGTATTGTACATTTGCACAACAGACTTCAGAGCACCTATAGCTTCTGATATCGCAGAAATTGATACCGCAAACAGCCTGTCAAAAATAAAGAGAGAGAGAGAGAGAGAGAGAGAGAGAGAGAGAGAAAATAGAAAACAAAGTAATTTAAAGAAGAAAGCGGGGTTTGTTTGATAATTCTGCGCTGCGCTACTACGTTGGTGGCATTAAATCTTTCAAAAAACAAATAACCAAAACTGGAGCTTAGAGATGTGAGCTCTCTTGATTCTTATTCACACAGCGCAATTCCTGCGAGAAAGTGACGTGAGGGGAACATTTCTTCGTTTTACGGTGCCTGACGTCTGCAATAATTTGGTGTTTGTCAGCAAAGAGCCGGCATAATGAATTGTCACTGTCAGTACGTGCACTAGGAGTCCTAATGACGCTGTTTCAAATGGATCTCGGACTCCTGACTCTCCACGAACCGTGAGTTCAACTCGCATGCCATCATTGAGAAGGCGCAAAAAAAGGAAAAAAAAAGTCACCGCAGACCCGAGGCCACCGAAAGGTCACGTGAACAAGTGAGCTCGAGGCCACGTGATCAGAGGAGGTCCGCCAATATATCGTATTGCGGTCGGACTTGGCTACATCCTTGTAGCTTGATTATAAGTGCGCTCTAAATATGTGTTAACAAATCCCGCATGTTGTGGTATACTTCTAATATTTCAACTGATGGCCTTTCCTCGCCCTAGTCAATTGCCCTGTGGGGACCTACTACTACGAGAGCACGTGCGTGGCGTGCCCTATAGGAACGTACTCCGACAAGGAAGCGGCCGAATCCTGCTCTCCATGCCCGGACAACAAGACCACGCTGGAGGGAAACACGGGCTCCGTGTCTGACTGCCTAGGTAACCTGAATGCTGAGCTTACAGAGACGTTGCCCGCCAAAGACAGCACTTTCGCCATCAGTATACCATGCGATTCGAATGAGAGTTAAGGCAAACATTTAAAGCGCGCCTATACAAACACTCCCGCCATTAGACTTCCACGGATTTGACAATCCGAAACGCCGAGTGGAAAATGAGAAAACTTGAGATAAAGCCACATTTCCTATCAGTCATTTAAATTTGAGTCATGCTTGCTCTTAACAGATGGCGCAAGCATCCATTGTACATTAGAGTTAATGTATATGCTCCCTTAGGGAGCCTATGCATTAACCTTACTTTGTATATCACGTCACTCACGTGTGCAATGGAGTGCGCTTTACTTTCGCGGGTCGCTTTTCTCTTTGCAAATAGCTGACATACTTCGAGCTATGCACAAAAAGAATTATCTCGGTACAACCAGCGCCATGTCTGTGCCTCCGTATGCATCTTTGTTATAGCCATAACGCTCGCGGCTACCGATATTCCTTTTATTTACCACGTAGTATGCGATAATTCATCACGTCGATGTTTTTCTGTCGAGGTTCGACAGTAGTACTGACTGTGCTGTGAAGCTAGGTGCTGCGATTCATCAAGCGTTCGAATGATTTCGAGCTACGCGCTTCGAATTGATTTCGACCGTTTGCGCGTCACGAACAGCGCTGTGCGCACCTGGCACGTGGTCGAGGACCGGCAAGGAGCCTTGCATAGCGTGCGACCCACGCTCCTACCAGGACCAAGTTGGCCAGCTTTCCTGCAAGAAGTGCACCCTGGGCTTGTCGACGGGATACTGGGGTGCTAGCTCTTCTTCCGAATGCCAAGGTGAGCGCGCCTCTGCCCTGACCCCCCCCCCCCCCCCAATATGCAGGAAAAGAAAAAAAAATAAGAAAACCAAATATTGGGGGCGCTTTCCTTCGATGCCTATTGTGTTAGAGTTAGAATGTTACTGTGCATCCGTGATTAATTACGGAGTTAAGTTCGCTAACATAATCAGCGTTGCACGCACTGGACACAACTGGCTTAAAATACAGGGCCCATAGGCAGGGCACTCGTGCAGGTTGTTTATTCTTCCGCAGCTGACGGCACTTTCTTAGAACTGTGCGGCTCTTCTAGTCAGGGACCATTTGGGACGGTACACTTCCGCTGCGGTGAGCAAGATATATGAACCCTTCATGGACAAGCGTATATAGCGAGGTTAAGCAGCTGCCTGACAGCGCGCATGTCACTCAGCGGCACATGGGCAAGTTCTCGTGGGCTAACACAAGCACAGGCATGCACTGCCGAAGGTGGTGGCATTCCCCTTCGGGTGTGGGAGATACATATGCACACTTTACGCCGTCGAGCAATCATGCGTATGTAACTCGAGAGCTGGTAGCAATGTCTCGCGCGTGTAAGATTCTGCAGCATGTCTGGCGTTAGTTGCTTGTAGGGCGATTTGTGTATTTGCAGGGTGCGCTATTTCTCCAGATCACCCAGGCGGGGAAATTTCAAGCATGAGAGCCATGTGGTGTTCCTTGAATTGTTGGCCTCTGTGTCCCAAAACCCTGACGGCAAGAACGGGCGGTCGGTTACAGTCCGTATAGTTGATGTTAATGCCTACTTACGAAACACATGCATAGAAACCGATGGGGAGAAAGTGAGCGAGGAGAGTTCAAATAAGGGTACCGCCGCATTTCGCAAGGCTACTGAAAATGAGCAGCAGCCGATAATCGACCGCTGCTATATAGACAATGCATCCTACATTTTCCTAATGAGCGTTTCAATTCCTAAGTCGTCCTCCCTGAGTGCAAAGTATCGCCGGGTGGACACAAAGACGCTTTGAAGAATCGTCTGCCTGAAAGCCCTGGGGCATGAAACTTAACGTCAGGACGATGTGCACGTGATCATGAAGGACCCCGTGGTGGGGGCCTCCGGATTAATTATGGCCTCGCGAGGTTCTGTGGCGCACACCCCAAAGCGTGTGGCACGAGCGTCTTTGAATTACGTTCCCATCGGGATGTGGCCGCGGAGTTTGGGAGTCGACCCTGAGACCTCGCGCTTAGCAGCAGAACGCCATAACCATAGAGAGACCCCGTCGGGTGGCTGTGTTCCCATCTACTGGAGCGGTGGCCTAGTGGTAGAACATAAAGTTTCAAGTTTATTTTCTCCAAAGTTAGTAGAAATTTTCTGCAAACACCTCAGGGCGCCTTACCCGAAGGCTACTAGTTTACAAGTATATAATTTGCAGTAAGCTTGTCTGCGACACATTAATGCACAGTATAAATATAATGAACACACAGAGCATTTAAAAACAGTATAGATTGACAGGAACACTTAGTTAGTACGAAAAAAAATCTTGTTTGCAACTTAGCATAAGGACATATTTGTAAACAAGTACACACTATTGGTCGAGTTCATGGGATGAACATATTCAGACAGGTTACGCAGACATTTGCTGAAGATGGTATTTTTTTAACCATTGTGATACACTTTTGTTTTGGTTAGCCTCAAATGGCAAGTTATTCCATGTTCTTATGCGAATAAATTCCACTAATCTCTGGCCATATATATTACTGGTCGGTGGTATACTGAAGTTGCAAAAAGTTTTATTTCGTGTTGGGCGAGCTGGCATACGTAATATTGATACATGAAATTGATTATTGTCTTGTTTTGGTGCTATTCACGCATTTGACTATATTTATTTTGCGCAATGAAACTAAGGGCAGCATACGAATGAGCTGGCATACGTAATATTGATACATGAAATTGATGATTGTCTGTTTTGGTGCTATTAACGCATTTGACTATATTTATTTTGCGATGTGAAACGAAGGGCACTATTTGTAATTTGACAAAGATTGGTTTACTTGTTTCATTTCGCTGAGAGAAAGTAAGGCTGCGGAAGGCTCGTTTTTGAAGGTGTAGAATAGGTTCTAGGTACGTTGTGAAAGTCCATGCCCATGACTCAATCACTACAATAAATGAGATTGAATAAATGAAAAAATACAAGATGCGGAGAACGTTTGTTTGAAAATGTTCCCGTGCCCTGAGAAGTGCATAGTTCAAGTTCAAGTTTTTATTCTTCTTCTAGTACAGACTAGAAACGTCCTCCCGGGCTAAAAGCTGCCGTCAGCAGCTTGACTGGCAGCGTAACAGACTTGACAGCGTAACAGCCAGATGCTGGCTTGGAGCAAAGAACTTCTATGTGGTACTTCCAGCTTTGATTTTTGTCGAGAATAACGCCGATATACGTATATGAGTCGGTGCGTTAGAGTGGACATTGATTTATAGACAACGAGATAGAATCACTACTGACGGTTTTGAAACGTGAATGAAAAAGGGCATATTTCGTTCATTTTGTATTTGTTGTCAATTTATACGCAAGAAACTATTCAGAAATCTTAGCAAGCTCTATTTGCGTTTTTTTCTTCTATTTCTTTGGTGTTAATACCTGTGATTATCAAAGCAGTTTCATCGGCGTACATTAAGATATTAGTGGACGTTAAAATCTGGGCTAAGTCATTGACATGAATTGTAAAAAAACAAGCGACCAAGCACAGATCCCTGTGGCTCTCCTGTTCTCAGATGCTGAGGGGACGAAGTTATCTCGTTTATATCAAGGATCTGGTTTCTATTGTGGAAATAACTATGAAACAATTCATATATACGATGTTCCGAAAGCCACAAGTGCTTAGCTTATTAAGTAAGACATTATGATCAACGGTGTCAAAAGCGTTTTTTTTTTCATCGAGAAGGACATTCACCTCATATGCGGGACACACATGATTCGAATCTCGATGTCACCGGAAGCCCATCGATTTCTTTCATGGGCAGAGGTGTGTCCCTCGGCCTGGTGCTCGGCTACTCGTGGGGCTCTATAGAGATTTATAGATTTCTATAGAGATTATAGAGTTTTGTAGAGACTTGTAGTCGCGGTTTCTGGGCGCCCCAAGTCCAACCCCAGACGGCCTTGGTGCACGGGATCCGACGCGATGGTAGAAGGCAGAATTGAGCTGACGCTGGGTAGCTACCGGTGACACAGTGTGCAAGGGTTGAAGCTTGGACGAGTAGGTGACGGTGCGTTTTCTTTCTTATAGAGTTCACTGAACGCACATATTCCTTAGTATGCATGCGCTGCGAACACTATTAAAATGCGCACACAGTAAGTTCAAGCATGCTGCCAGCCTCGAGCTCAGCTATTAAGGGACCTCAACGCTTGGAAAAGGGTGTTTCTCGCTAACCCGGCCTGCTTCAGCCGAGGCTTTCCGTCGTTCACCAGAAGGGGCGCAATATAAATAACACTTTTTCGGCAACTCGTTATTCTTCCTGGCGTAGATAGGCAAGTGCTCGATAAGATCAAGTATTGACTTTTCCAATATTTACTTGTCATTATTCGAACAAAGTAATTACTATAACAATATTGGAATTGACATCGGACAGTGCTCAGGACACGTCTATTTTGTGGGCATGTAGAAATGATCAGAAGAGCGCAAGTTACCAAATATTCGTTCTTAAACTTCTTGGGAATAGACACATTTCACGCAGTAGAACGTTTTGTTGGGCTAGTTGGTGCATGTTACTGAAGTACTAAAGCGCCAAATCAACGACACAATGTTGCCTGTGTCCGTGTTTCTTCTTGTGTCGTCTGTTTGTCGCTTTAGTACTTCAGTTCACACAGTGTTGTACTACGCAAACACTGCACAAAACATGCCGATAGAAATAGTCCTTACCTGGTTGAATGGCGACTATGGGAAAAGTCATGTTAGCTTTGCGCCATAGCGCTATGTGTATGTCAAATGTGCCTTTCTGTTGTCCCTGTCGCTTAGCTTGCCCTACAAAAAAAAAAACACACACACACATTTAGTCTTTCAGATAAAAAAACAGGGAAATAAGAAAAAAAAAGACTTTTACAATCCTTCCCCCTCCCTCTTCTCCAATACTTTCCATGGATTTTTTTAGAAAAATGCACAGTGACATTACCCTTGGCATTCCGCTCAATGTTGCCTGTTTGTCAAAAAACTGTAGCCATTATGTGAAGCCATAAACTGATGCGAAAAAAAAAACCTTCGCAAAGCGGGAAAACGGTGAGGGCTGTCGTTAAGGTACAGGCAGGGCTTTTGCGTATGCACTCTGAACGTGCTAAAAATTGGTCAAACCGCCACGTAATTCTTTCCAGAAGATTTTACTTTAGCATTGCGAGACCAGGCATGGCATAAAACCAGCGCTTATTGCGCCAAATATTTGGGAACGAGCATCACAAATGCGCCACTTGTCTCTGAAATTAAGCGCGCTTGGCCTGAGCACTGACCTGCTTCTATTCCTCGAATGCAACACGTGCCTCGGATTAATTAAGAAAGAAAGTAAATAGATGTAGCATTATAAACTAACGAAATATTGGTTGTCGCAGAATTCATGATGTTCGCTGGATAGAATGTTTCGCTTAAGAAATAACCTCCTTATTCCTACTGCGTTTTTTGAACTTGTAAATTGCTGAAAGTCCCATTACTGAGAAGTCAGACGGGGAGTGTACATTTCGCTCTAAATATTATAGAGGGCGAACGCCAATTCACTGATCAGAGTGATGCCGAATATTTTTTTTTACTAAAGCAAACGGGATATTTGTATATACATTTCCTGTAGAGAAGCTTCGGTTTACCACCTATCATCGCAACGAGCCATGTTTGTCCCTTATATATTCGACTTCGAAATGGCCTCTCCAGAAGCACTCAGAGTAAGCTGCACAAAGATTGCATTTCATCTACATTTACGACTCAAACAGACAGCAGCC